>NW_008752277.1:101676-114806 GCF_000715545.1 Opisthorchis viverrini | reverse complement strand
TTTAGCTGATAAACAAATATATATATTTTTTCATTCACGTTAATAATCTTGCGATTGCAAAGATTGGGCTGGACTGTTTGAAAACCCGGACTGAAAAGCAGTATGTTAATTAAGACTATAAATGTGGTTTCCAAATGTCCAGTTAGAACTTTCCACGACAACCCAGCTATCTGCAGCTGAGTTCTATGTGCCTTCAAATTTTCAAATTTGGTCAAATATCAAACCGAATTTCACAAATCAAGGGCGTCACAACTATCAGGTTGCATTCCTAAATCCGATTGTTTGCGTCCAGAAACCTATCCGATCAGCGAAATTTATTCATTTTCCTATTTTGAATAGGCAATATACTTGTGACAGATATTCATGGTTTCACTACGTGGTCAAAATTACAAATGGAATAACGAAATAGTCACCATTTTTTGCCAAAATTCTTACTTTTTCCAGGAAATGTTAAGTTGAATTTAGAAGTGCATCATCTATTAAATATTATTCTCAACGACCCAGGTTAAGAGAACATTTTGGGGATAACGAATTTGTTCGAACGTCTAATGAATATGACTTAATACACTCATGTAACTTTGGAATTTTCGAGAGCACTTTCTGCAACAGGCTTTGTCGAAATCGAAGCGCCCGAACTGGGAAAGAACAAGAGCATTATAGTGACGTTGAATAACCTCAAATGAAGTTAATACTATGTTCTATTTTGAAGTAAAGCGGAACGTCAAACGAAAGGTCAAACAATTTAGCCGCACCCCTATTTTACAGCTTCCGCTCAAAACACGACGACATAACTTTTTGCGATTTTCATGCGTGAGTCTGAACTCGTCTGATGATTAAATCGGATGATCAAAGCAAGTTGATCAAGAAAGGGTGACTTCGCTCGTAAACAAAGTTTTTTGCATATCTAAACTATAAATATACCAATTTTGGCCGGGAACATGTGGGAATTCGAAATAGGAACTTACGTTGCTTCAAATCTGAATTCCAGATTTACGGTGGAATGACAAGGCATTGCTCAGTTCATCGAAGTTTTGCCGATAGTCATGAGTTAATGAATATGGTCGGTGTAGTCGGTCTATATTAACTGCTAAAGATTGTCCCCGCTTAATCTTCATGTAACACCTTGCAAGGTTTCATATCAAATGGCTTCCCATTGTTCCTGAAAGGCCGCTGCATCTCTCGCTTGTGATGAACAATTTTTGGTTGTCTGGTGTCGTCTAATTAAAATGACTTAAAAATTTACTTAACATAGTGCAGACGCTCTACAGAACAGTAGGTGCGCCAATTATTCCGACTTGAGTGCACAAACCAGCTAGCATTAGAAAAAAAACATTAGAAACAATAATGACGTTTATTTGCAAGCATGGAATCAGCCCATTGGTAATTTTATTACAATTTCTACCACTCACTTGAGAGAATAGCATGATGTAAAAAATTTCCAACATACGAGTGGTTTATCCTCTTTTCAGCCATCGCATAACAAACAATGGTAACTGCGTTGTCATATGAAGAGCTCATTGTTGTGCCAAAATGTTTAATTGGTCTCATCTGAGTCATCTCACTTTACACCTTAATCGTTTGGTGGAAGCTGTGCCACAGCAAGAAAAGCATGTGGTGAACAATATTCTTTGGCTTTGAAGCGTAGAAGCCCAACAGTCGGTCATTTGGTAAGACGACTGCACAGTCCTCAAAAGTTACACTCTGCATCGGAACGCGTGTGTATCGTCCATCAGCCTTGCTCTGCACTTCTGTTTAAATGCAATTTTTTCTCGGACCTGCTTTGACCCGTTACACTCATCCTTAATTATACGTCCGGCTAAACGCAATCATTGCTTCCACAATCGGCTGACGTGTTTCAGCTGATAAAAACGTAGCAGCTGTATTTTGAATACAAAACACCTGAATCCTCAATAAATATTGGTTTTCTACCTAGCGATTTCCCTCTAACTTGTTTGGACTAGCGACCCTCGAGGATGGTCGTACAATCCACACAGACAGTGTGCTTTACAAAGTTTAACCAGTTAGAGCTAAACAACACATTCGATTTGCTCCCATAATTCAAACGATCGTCTTCAGAACAGATTACCGATATCTGGATGGCTGATGCTCTCCCATTGATCGAAAATAAACCGAGAGTTTGCAATCTAGCTCATAATATGCATGAATGAAATCCGGAAAAAAATATCTAGCCGGTTGTCATCCAATTTGAGCTTTAGAAGCCTCCTCCAAAATGTTTCATGGTTTAGCACCTTACTCGCCAAAAACTATGGGATTAGGTGACAAGTGGAAATGTGGAAATAATGCAATCACTTTTAGGAATGGCACACTTTGAGGAATGGCAAGGCAAAAGATGAATCGCCGGCAATTTTTTGGATTTGGAGAAGTACCAGGAGGGTAGAATTATTCATCCTGATGTCACGATTCAACCGAAAACTGAACTACGGTATCTCCCATTGTGAACGGTGAGTCAAGATTTACTTGGATTTTTCTCCGTGTGACTCTGCATCCGGCTTAATTTAGTAACTTGTTCAGTTCACTACAGACTCCATAGGGCCATTAACCAAAGCAAGCTCAAACAACACGGATATGACCCGATTTTCTTGGTGCACTTATGAACAAAACGAAAAGCGTGACTTCTGTTAACATACGACTCTAAATTGAACGAAAGTGTGCCGGATTGCGCACCGAGGTCCCACCTACTAATGCGCAGGTCGGTTTGGATTAACTAAGAAGACAATAAATGAAATGCGGTCAATTTGACTTTAACCGCTATCGCTCCAATAATGCGCCTTATACTGAGGCGGATGGAATGGCGCTTGTCAGGCCGGTCCATAATCATTGGCTTTTGCCGCAAGCACTGAAAAACACCTCTTCAAATCAAACCACCTACGAAGGGTTCCCGTAATGAATGTGAAATTCTGACCGCGCTGACGATGACCATGTACATAGGTAGTCCATTTTCATAAACAATATATTATCTTAGGTATCGGTCACAGTTATGCTGACATCATCGCCTACCACAGTGACACTCTTGCTTGCATTCTGAATCAGCAGAAACCAAAAATGCTGTCCAGACCATGACCGATGCGTCAAAATTATTACGAGCATCTGCTCCGCGCCCAACTCACCCAAACCCAATTGAACAGTAACAAAACTGAGGTAATTATTCGACCGCCCAGGGCTTGATATGTGGTAGAACATATCTCAATGATGGACCTGACAGCTAATTATATCCTGCACCGATTTGGCAAATGCGTTCAAGATTATTTGCAAAATGCATTCGGATCACAATATGTGAACCATGGTTTTTCCATTCACTACGCACTGTGCTCTGCGAATCCCTTTACTTTGTCTTGACGGATTGCGTTGCTTGCACATTCATACTCAAATACATGGAAAGCGAGGATTTCTGCGGCAGAAAACAGTTTTGCACATGACTGAAGCCAGTAAAGCCGCTTTCTACGCTTCGTCTATTACCTGTATCTGAGAAGATGCGTTACCCTGAAGTCAGGCTGACAGATGAAGCACTCGAAAGAATATCCGAGAATGGAATCACTTACGCCTATGCCTCACCTTGTCGCATCAAAACGCATCCAACCAGCCCTAGGTCTTCTATACCCTTGTTTTGCCTATCGGAATGTGTTGTTCACCTCCATCGGGGAATAAGAGATGGTTTCAGGTACCTGACCGATATCGCCTCACAAAATACCTGATTATATACCTGCACATTATTTTGGAGCCAGTCAAGAGAAAATTGTCGACACATATCATCATCATTAGAGCAAGGCTCAGACTCAGCAAAATCTGTGATGTCAGTGGCGCTTCATTGCCTTTGGGAATAATTGGTGTTTGTTGAAAAGAATTGCAAGAGTAGGTCCACATGAGACATTTGATTTAATTCCATTTTGCTGAATATCAATAGTCTTCAGGTCACACACTGTGTGAATTTTATTCTAACTCTGAGCTACCTTGTTATGGCTGTAGTGTGACCGGCTTCGCCAAAATATTCACCGTTTCACAAGTGGAAAACACTAGCGCACCGTGGTCGGATGTGTCTTTAAACAATATTTTTACTGCAACTGATCACAGGCCGTGAGAAGATAAACATTTTTGGACTTGTCTCACAATGATGATGACGTTTCTTATGAAAGCATATTTCTTGATATTTTATCCCTATGTGCAAAATTGGACAAAATTTGGGAAACTCCACATTTTAATTGTTTTCGGGTTAGGTAGCCGAGGTTGCTTGTTTTTGGTTTAGTATCTATACTCGTGACTTGTGCTGAATGACGTCTACATCATTAAAGTCACGTTTTCACATTGTTCATGAGTGCACTCAGCAAATTGGGTCACATCCATATTGTCTGTGCCGGGTCAGTGAATTTCGTACAGAATAAACGGCAGCGTTTGTGAAAGGCTCACTGTGAGAAGCAGCACCCGTTCTAAACTAAATTTGGTGGCTAGTTGTGCGCCATTTTCCACACGCAATATACTAGAATCCAACTATTATAACGTGGCCACTGGAAATGTAAGCACAATATTGTACAATATTGCACTATTTGAGTTGAAATCAGCTAAAAGTGCAAATTATGTGTAATCGGACATTGTGACATTGCGTAGTGAAATATAGTATTGGGTGTTGTGTTTGAACAATCTTTCCAACGCCCCATGATCTGATCCAACCGCACTTTTCTTGAGATACAGGGATGCATGAATCGAGACTCTCAGAATTAACGAGGTCAACTAATGCGTTATTCTGAACCAGCGCTTTATCACAACGCTTAATATCCACAGTGTGTCCCTGCTCGTGCCACACTGAAATCGTCCTCGCGCACATTTTCGCGATGGACTCAGATTCGTGAGAAATAGTGAACCCAAACTCTGTATGTTTGTATTATCTGATGAGCCTGGGCTCATTCATGTGGGCCAGTTCAATTTTATGAGGATGCCTGACACAAGCACCCGCTGTTCCAATTCGACGGGTGGAAAGTGCAGACGACGTTCGACAGAGATCGGCACGTGAATCGAACAAGAGGAACAAGATCTTAGGCTGGACGCGATTCCATTTAGGTTCTCCACTGGCCCAACACTTGGCCACCCACCCTAACACAAAATCCCTCGGTCGACAGGTATCAGAGATTTAGCTGATTTGTTTTCCCTCCGCCTTAAATCTCGGCCAACCTTGTAACCTAGTCACTTGGCCTGACGGAGCTTCTGCACCAAATGCGAAGCTTTGCCGTGGAATAAATTTAATGATTGTTACCACACATTTCCGGGTACGAATCTACAGATATTCCTCGATTCCGCGCCGTTATGTGGTAAGAGCTGGGTGGTTAGTGCTGGGAGGTCCACAAAGCCTTAGGTTTTGATTGAGCCGGTCGCTGGCATTTCTTTCGACCATGGGATGCTACTAAGCACTTAAGAGGGTTCACACCAAAGAGGGAGATGTACTGAACTCGAGTTTTTCTCGTCAGCGATGCATATGCAGTGGCCATGCCGGGGTTTGAACTCCGGACACCTGACATGTGAGGCAAACGTTTCACCAATATTTTACCAACGCACTTTGGACGCATCTGAAATCCAACGTCAAAAAGCCTATACGTGGTGCCACGGATACCGGAAACCCGCCTCGCAAGTCAGGTATCCCGATTTAAAACCCCGGCAGGGTCATCGGATACGTAATGCTGATGATCTCTAATTAGAGATAAAGTTGGCTTTGGTGATTGCCCCGTCTGATGTGGATTCACCCGAGTAATTGTGCCAGAACAGGAGGACGACTGTTCAAACGAGAGTGGTGCGAACTTGAACCTAAGAGGGTTATTGGTGGGTCATTGGAAATGAGTCAGACATGTCACTCATTAAACGCGACTTTTCGGATACGATGTAGTCGATGGTGCTGGCTCCTAACGGATGGGAACCTAGTTCGGAATGATCTCTGCCTTGAGTACCGGATTCAAGAAGCTAGCCTAAAGTATCTGAGGGCCATTTGCTTTGTGGTTAGTGGAAAAGGGGGAAAGTGGAGCATCGGTTCCCAGTAGGTAGTTAGTTTGCGGCTAGTTCTAGATGAATTCCAATTTGTTGCATTCATACTGGTAGATAATCTCATTTTTTGGAGCATTCCGCAATGGCAATCCATACAGAGACATCAATGTTTTGTTCCGTTCGAGTTGCTAGGTCGATGCATCGTCGTTCTGGCGAGGAATATAAGGAAAAATCCCTTGTGATCCTGTCTTTCAGACTTGGGGAGCAACTGCCAGATCCGTTTTGACGTTTTGGATGGCACTAAGAGTCACTCTGTGTAGCCTAAATCACGTTGACGTCTCCGGAGTCAGTTTTTTCCCATTTTCCTTCCTGGGGCTTCTTCAGTTTGGTTTTTCTCTGGATCCTTCGACATATTTTGGCTTAAACTCCCTCAGTAGCATGTGATGGGTTGGTTTTAAGAAAGTAAAAATCTCGCGCGGTGGATTTCGTGACAGTCAAATTTGGACGTACATAAATGGTTTTCATGGAGGTCCTCAGGCCTTCTATGGTATATGGTATGCATCGGTTTGGTCGGAATTAATAGTAAACATTGAAAAATTCGACGAATAATTATTGGTCAAGTTTGGACGTAATATGGTATTTATTAGGTTGTCAAAAGCCCTTCGACAAACTGCTACCGACTTTGCCTTTTTGGGGCTAATCAGTTAGGCCTAGCACGCGAGTATTCATCTCACCGGTGAAGTTCTGCAACCGCAGAACCTTTCCTGCTTGATCGGTGTCTTAGACATTAGAGTGCAGATTCACTCCGAAGATTGTTAACCGACTTTGCCTCTGATGGTACACTTGTTCACAAATTCGTCTGGGTGCGCCATTCGTCTGCGTGCGCAAGCATATCCACTATACTTTTGGGGAACATCGAATTGAAACACGCCCACCTAATTTCTTTCAGTAGCTGAGTCCGATGAGCGTCATTTCATCGTCTCCACCTTTTTTCTGATCAGTATCGAATGCTAAGATGTCCAACACGCGGAACCCCATTTGGAGGCTATAGAACGTGTGATCTGGATTACGAGTTTGGAGAATACACACCGTAGTTACATTCAGAAGTAAAAACTGTAAGGTAATTCCATACATGTTTTAGCACTCCTGCCTTTGGCGGTACAAAACATCGTCCAAAAGGCGTGAGGTATGATGTCTCGGGTAAATTTTTCCCTGGGATTCTGCTACTGAAACAAAACTGTCTAGCAAATATGGCTTCTGAGCCCCAACGTGTGTTATCGAAAGCACTGGAATTTAAAATCGAACGAAATGTCCAGTCTTTACATACAGAATGGATTCCTAATTACGTGCATTTTTTTTCCAAGCCTCCGTTGAGATCTCAGTGCCGCTGAACCGAAGTAAGCCCTTTTTGATTGCGACTAGGATGAATAAGTCGATGGATAGGCTCTCTAGTGCGCGAACACCACCATCCATTGAAGAAGATTCCGAGTGATGATGAAACTTGGGACAATAACCCACGATGTTTTGAGTTCCTAACGGTCAACACAAAAGCAAATTTCTCAGAGATAATTTGACGTGTGTATTATGCTAGTGAAAATAGACGGAGCAGGCCGGTTCCCCTGTTGGTTGTCTGGAAGACGTAGGCTTCCGCGTAGTACACAAATTTATCGTGATCAGCAATGTACAGATAACGGATCCGCATGATGGTTTGATTAATTTGCACTCATTTTGGCCAAAATTCACTGTGTTCTTCCAAGCCCGGAAAATCTGTTCGAAATCACTGGAATATATGTACAAAGGGAATGTAATCCGGTTCTAGGAGTTCATCTTTCCACTTCAAAGGAGCCCCTAGGAGTAGTTCCCCTAAGAATGTTCCGATTTCTCCCGCCACACTCGCAGTTACTGGTGAATAATTTTGTCAACTTTGCTGTTTTTCACACACATCGGATTTCACTTCTCAAGACTCAATTAACCAGGTGAGGTTTGCTTGAAAACCTTTTTCCCACAACGACTAGCCTGCGTTCCTATCTATACTTTTCAGGACACCATGCGTTTGTCACATAAGAATTCCCAGAGCAATGTTCTAATTGAAATCTGCGGAACTCTGCTCTGCTTACGACTGTCACTGGCGGTTTATTTCTCATATTCGATCACATTCTTTTATTCTACAGGATTGTTGTCCGTCAGCTTCCTATCGTTTTTTTGTTTAAATGTAGGCCCTGTCTTATCAACAGTTGTGAACTCTGTGCACCTGTGCGAACATGGAATAGGTGTGGTCAACTGTGGATGACGGGTAGCAAATAGCGAGCGACTGTGGGTGAGGTTCCACAATGCACTTCATCATGCTGCATACTGGTTTGGAGACAGTCTCGATTCGGTATTCGGAAGAACTAACTCACCCTCGATAGACTAACTGACCATACTGCATCGGTAACGGTGGCTTGGCCACGTGATGCGTGTCAGTCGACCGACTTCCTCCGAGGGTTGTTTTCGCACAACCACGTGGAGAGTGGATACGAGCCAGGGGCGGTCAAACGATGGCTTGCCTGCGAAGTATAAAAGCCGCTACCAGCAAACTCAGGTGCGCTGGTCTTTGCCGCCTTCCTGGATGGCGACCCATAGACGAGCCACATGAATGGTTGGAGACATTATTATACTGAGAACTGACCATGTCAATTGGGTTCCGTTCACCTCAAAGATAGAATAACATCAAAATTTACCGACCTAATACAGTTGTCTGAGGTCAGGGTTGCTTCTCAATCAATTTTAATATCATTTCAGATGTACCAAGCACTATGAATTCTGTGATAAAGAATGCGCGTAATAACGTCTAATGATGTCTAATGGGCTAGAATTTGATTCTTCCAAAAAGAACCTTCTCTTTGAATTTATTTCCATCTCGAAACTGCGGGAATTCGACAGAGGGAGGTTGTACCGGTCACCACAGTTGATTAGCGCATACACGTCCACCGTCTCCCTCAAGTTTCGTTTTTGTTCCATATGTCACAACTTGCATCACGAAAAAACAGCGTGACATGAATAAGAACTCTGGTCAACTGTGGGTTATGTGAACTCGTTCAGGGCACAAAATGTATTCGCATTGTTTTTTCACGATCCAGTCAACCTATATTAGGACAGCACACGGTCAACCAACAAATAGTGGGCACAGTCGACACACTCAACACAGCGGCGAACGCTCGGAAGTCGCTCGGACGACGACGCTTCACACAGCACCTTGACCTGAGTCCCTTTAAACCTATGCACGACTAACTGGACGGGAAAAGCTACTTCGAACATTCGCAGGACCCACTGTGCAGGAAGTGTCGGGACTAAATATAGTTTAGATTTAACGACAACAGGCAGGCCAGACTTCAACACGCACGGTCAAGGCATCCTTTCAAAGCAAGTGCGAACAGCAAAACTCAGCGTCGTCCACCACAACTTATGAAACGCAAAACTCAATAAGTCCCTTTCGTGCGTGGTCACCGGTTAGATAACCTGTTCAATGTTAGTGTTATTCATCTTCTCGCACAACACCTAATGAAAAACAGCCATTATAAAAATTTCTGAGCCCGACGTGAGCCCGCACATTTGCTTGTTGATCATCATCGGCGTAACAATTGCAAGCAAGTTACACCGTTCAATGGAGTCAGCTGTTGCAGTAATGAGCAGGAAACCCGTGCCGGTTGAAAAAAAATTACCAGCAGGTGTCCAGATGTCCAGCGAGTGATACCAGAAAAAGTAATCACAGAAGAATACAAGCTTTGTTTGCTACCTTCGCTTTTCTCATAAGTTTTAACTAGGACAATCTAAATACTCATGCTCGATGAAGAACCTTCATGAGCTTTTGAGTTACCTGAGGTTTGTTGGCCAATCTTCCGGACTCTAGGATAGACTAGCGTGTGTTCAATCAGTATACCGAGTTAACTAAATCTTCAAGCTTAGCAGATTGCATCCCGAAATCGAAACAGCCACTGCACCAAGCCACCGCAAGTTTATGGGAAACGCTCGGTCGCATTCAGAGTACCCAGTGTGGTCAACACAGGTCCGTTTGCCGATCACACTATTCCTTCCACTTGTTTTGTTGCTGATTCGTTGACGTCGACCCTCATTAGCCACGTTTAGGAGGCCACAGTTTTTGAGGACATGAAGTCATCTACTGCACGTCCACGTCTCAAGTGCGCACAACAAAATGCCTCTTGCTGTAGCCTGATACGCATGCCCCTGGCAATTTGGGATACGCCGACATAGATGTCTCAAACTAACGAACGGAACCCGACGCCTAGCAAAACCGCCTTCGTGTATCTACCATCGGAACCTGACTTCACACATACTACGCTAAGTCATGTCGACATGAAAGCAACGTGCATAATTATTTTAGTTATCCTCCACTTTACGCCACCCTGCACCGTGAAATTATGTTGCTGAACGTTCAGGTCTAATGAACGTTCTTACTCAGAGCCACTTTCGCACAATAAATGGATCAGTGATCCAGTCCACACATAATTCCATGGTGCACATTGAACAGGCAACTTGGAGCCTCAGTTTGATGACTACTGCTTTAAAGAGAATAATGATTGGTCGTTCTAAATCTTGGTCGGTTCAATAGGGTTAGCGGTATGGTCGCAAGTCTATCACTGTGTTGTCGCAAGGACATCATACGCGCAAAACTACCCTGGAAAACAACTCTCAGACTAGCTCTTATAGGGCTTGAACAGTTGAGCGCAAAGCTGATGACGACGGGTGGACAATGTTAGCCTCCAGGAATTCCAGAGATATGGTCTCTGACAGCGATGTCGAACGGTTGTTTTGAACACCGCAAAGCTAATAGCGCCCACGTACTGCTCTAGATGATGCACTATGTTTGGAAAGAAAAAAACAGCAGTCCACGTGCATGCCTTCATTTTGAGTAACTGCCTTCCCGTGATGCGACTGAATGCTGATGATCCGTAATAGCGCTGAAAATTTTGCACCTACACGTAAGTGACACTTTTGTGGCACGAATTCACTATGGCCGTTAATGTACGTAAAAGTAGCTGTTTCTTGACTTGTCTTCGCAGTGAGTCTGCTTGCGAGTCCTTGTTTCCAATGACAGAGCGTTTACTAAAAGTATGTATCACTCAGGGTTAACAAAAGTTATTGTGGGAATATAAAAACACGATTGAATGAAACCAGATGAAATGAGAACTCAAGCATGACCGGCTAGTGACTCAAATCGTCCAATCATAGATTATGTGATGAGTCAGCTGGTGACCAAGGTTATGAAAACTAATGATTGGGAGATTCAATGTTAAAATCGCTGTAAGGAGGTGGTTGCATGAAAGCTACAGGCAAGTCGAGGCCCCACTTGGAGCGAAGCCTTGTGAAATTAGAAATAACCTGCATTTATCTACGGAAATTTACACCCAACATCATGACTCCATCCACTAGGGAATGCTAATTCTCTCACAGAATGAAAGGTTTAGTGAGACCTTTGTTGGTTGGTCGGCTGGGTGATGATAAATTGGTCGGTGCGCACATTGAAAACAAGCTGGCATCCCTCAACTTTATTTGCGCTCTCATATTGGGATACAGAAACGTTCGACTGGAAGAAGCTTGTTTAGAGTGACAAGTTACCGGGTACGTTGAAGGATTGGAATTTCCAAAGTTTATTCTGGCAAATTTGGTTGCACGATGGTGATTTTGAGGTCGTTACTTTGAATCGCTACAGACGGACCCACGATCAACTCGTCTTAGCAACTTGGTAACGACATGAACTTTTGATGAAGCATGGTTCAACAGTTTTTATGGGATTTTGGAGTGTGCCTTAAACGAGGCCGTTGCTTTTTGGTTAGGAGGTTGTCAGTGCTAACGGTCACACTTGACAATCGCGTCTATGGGCAGTCAAAGTCAGCAATTCATTCAGCGATACACTATGTAACGTTGATTTTAGTGACGCGAAAATTATGGTGTCGTCGTTAGTGCTGGATAATTTAAATGTAACAAGCATCAGAGAATGGCTTGGAGTCAAAACCGTTTGATATCAAAGCTACGTCGCTGAGTACAGAAACCCTGTTATTCGAACCAGAATAGTAGACAATGTTGTAGGAACCATTCGTATGCGATTTCGTGAACATAGTACTCGTTTGCTCATCCTTACATCTTGATAAAGGTGTGAGGAGTAGACAAACTTTGTGAACGCAACGTCCTTTGGATTGAGCTGGTACAAATTTATGGAGGAAGCCGATTTTTTCTTCAAAAGTTGCGCATTAAACCTATCTTGTCCAGACCTTACATGAAAGTGTTTTCGAAAAATCTGTTAAAATGCCTTGCTCACGGGAAGATTGCTAGGAACATCTCACAGTCTTCCAAATGTATACACCGAAGCAGTTCGAACTTTTGTCAATATTGTACTTTCTGGTTGAATAAGAAGTAGTTCATTCACAGATGTCCTAAACAGTCTGCGCTTATTAAATAACCATGCCCGGTCTCCGTTGGGGACATCTTTATCCATCCAAATGTAAAGAGCTTATGGCTTGACCCGTAATTTGTCTGCCTGGTGATTAGACGTTGAAATCCGCTTTCGACAGTAGAACTGAAGGATTCCGACCCACGCTGAGTTCGGGCAGCAGTCGGACGTCATTAGTGCAGCGGAACTATTGCACAGTTTTCGAGAACTTTCACAGAAAAATGTATCTAGCGCCAAAGTCTTCGTGGCTTAGGCCATGTATTGCGCTCTCCGAGCAATCGTTTGCTATGTTCCGAGCCAAATTGAAGTTCGCGGAGCCGGAGAGATGGCCATCCCTTGACCTAGCAAAGCGGCAGGAAAGAGATAACGAGGAGTCTATGCGCTGTCTCTGTGACTCGCCTTCCAAGGTGGAGACAGCGTGAAGCCAATGCACATTGTTGGGTACGCTGCAAGATGTGACTGGTAATCAATGACAATGGCATTCTTGTCAATTCTCTATCCTGAATGACTGTGTGGATCTGTGTAGCCACCTTGTAAATTTTGTGATAGATCTGCATCAACTCAACTTTTGTTTTGTTTTTCACAACCGGACTTTCAAATCATCATGATTGTACGGTAGTGAAGCTTCCTTGTTAAGTACTGATGTTTGCCGTCGATGATGATGATGATAACTCGACATGTCTGCATTGATGTCCACATG
>NW_008752277.1:86153-101194 GCF_000715545.1 Opisthorchis viverrini | reverse complement strand
GTGATAACTAACAAACAGAACTACAGGGGACTAATGAGCTACGCGGGAAGGAACATGCTGTAGGATCAAAAAAAAGAAAATGCCGGAAGTTGAACAGTTTTCGGAAAAGCCCCACAGATGCATCGTTCAGTTTTGTTGTAGGATGTAGTGCAAGGGTCGTTTAAAAGACAGAAAACCCCAGGAAACGTCATTTGCTAATTAATGGACAGGTCAGCTTACTGCATGGAACGAGAGTCGCAGTGGACGAATTATTGTGCATTGTCGCATGGCGACGGGCTGAGCTTTCAAAGCCCTGTGAACAAGTCCATGTAGTTGCGAACTTCCAACGACTTAAACCTAGATATTTCCAAACTGGATTTTGCCGAATCCGCGGTGACTCAGATGATCAATATTACACTTGCAGGTCGAAGACTTTGCTAATACTTCTGCATCTCTGATGATTCTGCAGAATCTTTGTAAATCTTGAGCATATGGCTTACAAAATCATAATAAGCAGCAGTAAAATTACGCCTCAAAGGTGCTGCGTTTTCAGGAGTTCCTGGATAAGGTTGGCAAAACCATGTGTAAGTTTCCTGGGAAGTCTGATGTCAAATTACGTCCCGAATCATCTGCAGGGGGGACTTACCATTAATTTATTAGCAATATTTCGGCACTGCTCTTGTTTAATACCGTCTGTAGCAGGAAAATAAAAATCAATGTAATGGTAGAAAGCTTCGCGTGTAGGAATCAGGGAAAGACAATCAATTTCAGGAAACATCAGGGTAACTGCCTGAATGGGGCAAGTCATCCGGTTGCAGAAGCGACATTAGAGTTTCTGGTCAGTTATGACCGAAGTGTCAACATTCCCGAATTTTCAGCTCAATTGCCATACTATGAAAACACTTTCTTTTACGTGGTGTGTTCTCTTTAGAGCATCGTCAAGGCGTTAGATAGTTAATAGCAATATTCTTGATTCTGACAAAAATTCACTGAACCCCTTTGTTTAATCCAGATCTCTTCATTAAAAAATAAACTCACGCTCTGGTTCTCCTCGGTTTCGCTATGCATGTGTGCTGTAAAATTAACAGCAAGCCTTTTAATGAAATTTATTAAACCTTTTTTCTATAACTTATCACAAACTTGGCACTAAGTTCCATGAGGTGATCCTCCCAAACTAAAGGGACATTTCGGGAGAGGGTGTGAGGGTAATTTGGGAACTCGTTCATCTTTATCACGTTTCCTTTGGACGATTGTTCAAAAATCCGGTGCATAGAATTATGCGGAAAAATAAGTTTGCCTAGCGTAGCTGTGTGCCCCGACGTGATTCCTCCTCAGTTGAAAGCAGTCGATAATTCCTCCCCCTGGAATTTTAGATGTCACACTGGACAGTCGCAGAATTTGTCAGCATGTTTTGACAAATGACTTGAATATCTGAAAATACTGTCACTAATAAAAAACAAACACGTGTAAGTTTAAGAAATGATTATTTGCCGGCTGGCAAAACAGTAATCAAGGTCGCTAGAGGCATATATTTTCCGACCATTAACACAGTTAACACATGCAATCCACCGAATGCCCTACCTGATATACCTGGAAAAATGAGCCGTTGTTAGGAAACCACCAAAGATCGGAAATTGTCGCAACATTCTAGGAAGCTACATGATCGATAAACTAAGCTAAATTATTCATTTTTTAAGCATATTTTAATTGAAAATAAGCATGGCAGTCGGCAGTAAATAGATCGTGGAGAAAATGCAGGTAAATGCTACCCGACCATGCACAGCCTGAGATTTGTTGTCCTACGTTTTTTTCAACTACTAGTGGACACGTGGGCTTGTGTTATCCGATATGATCCATGTTGTCAAACTCATGGTTATACTTCCTCATGTCAGTGAACTTCATGCATTTATCAGGAGTGTTTTTTGTTTAAATGGCCTAAAGAATAGATGAAGACGTTATGACATTCATGAAACCATCATCTGGATTCGGACAAATTTGATAACAATGCTGATGGCAGATCTTCGAATACAGTCCAGTCATTGGCACTTCAAGTAGCGAATTCAGCAAGCGGTTGAAACCAGCATATTTGCACAATCACAGTTTAAGCCAATCATTCATGCTTGTGGGCAACCAAGGAATGGTTTTCGAGTCGCGTTTTGTTTCCGTACAACGGGAAATCGCCAATTTGCACGCTCCCGATGCGACTGCTTCAGCTCGGACTACTCAGTCAGCTTGTAGCCAAAGAATCTCACAAATTGTTCCTGCTTATTTACACGCGGCGCACATGGATTTATTGAAACGACGCAGCCTTCACGAAAAACGTTTCTAACAGGGCAACAAGTCCTCTTCATTTGGACTATAACCCGTGGATACAGGCCCCAACACACGCTTAGGCACCTCTGACAAAGAGCCAATGCCCAGTAGGTTTAATTATGGACTAGCCGTTCAGCAGTTAGAAATTCAGACGAATAAAAGAATGAAGTCACGAGTATGGTGCAAGTGGTATACGAGTGTATATTGGAGCTTACTCTGTTCACCAAATGCTTCCATAAATTTGGCTGCAGACAGCAAATATGTGGATTAAACTGATTGCTTTGATGCGATCAAACCGGTTGTTAGCTTCTGATATACCGACCATAACACAACGGAATGATTGTTGTAAGCTGGCACTTAGTCCCTTCCCTGTTGCTTGTTAATCACGTGGCTGTTGATCTGCTCGCCGAGCCAGACATTAGACTTGCAAACGTTTCGTTTCCATACGAAGGGACATCCAGATTGCACATTAGACTTGCAAACGTTTCGTTTCTATATGAAGGGACATCCAGTGTGCGCAGTTGGGTGGGTGCTTCCTGTTTGCCTGCGTGGGTTTATCAGGTATTCGAAGGCTGTCGGTTATCTCCTGACGTGATTTGGTTGTTGAGTGACAGCTTCTTTAATGAACTTCCTGGTCGGTTAGCCATTTTATTTGCATTGTGGCTTGCGTTTCTTCATCCCGAATACTTCTGATTTAATAGTCTTCTCCGTTTCGATTTCCCTTTTTCTCGATTCGCATTGACGAAACATTTGTGGGCCAGTTGCCAAGTTCGGCGGGCTACTAACATTTCGACGCATTCAGTTTCCTTGTCCACATTTATTATTTTCCTCACAATAGGGCTTTCAAATAAATCATGGTTGCACGGCTGCGAAGCATTGGTGTTGAACACTTATGTCATGATGTCAATGAAAGTGATGATGATGGTGACGCGGTGGTAATATGAGTTTGCGCGTTTGGAATCACAGAACACAGGCATTATTATACGCACAGTCAGGCTGTCTAAGAAAGAACAAATAAAGCTGGTGAGGTCTCATGCCATTTTAAAAAAAATCAGCTATTACTGTGATACCAAACGTAGTAACTAACCTGTTGAACGGGCCTGGTCAAGCCTGATTTACAGAAGGTGATAACTTATGTGAAGAAATCTGTTACTTCTCCTGGCAGTCAGACTTTGTGCCTTGAAAGAGCTGCTTACGAACTGAGTGCATTTATTTTGATATTTTTTGCTGTAGTGACTTAGCCCGGTTGTGTGTGTCTGAGCTGAGTCTGCATTTTCGTGGTTTCGCCCACTGGCGATAGCCACAGAAACGTGGCCTCATGAGAGTGGCATTGACAATCATATCTGACGCAAGATACGATACCGTCGCACCACGCGGCTCAACAGAAAGCTTTTATGAATTTATTCATGATGTTAAACAGATTTAATCGATCCACACTAGCTTCATCCAAAAAGTCTCGTACGTGTCCTGTTTTCGATGGAACAATCCTTCTCTAATAGTACACTTCAGAAGAATTCACCCACACGTTTTCCTTTGAGCTTCAGTCTCGCCAGATGATCTATGGATATTGAAGCATCATAATTGCATCTGAACTGATTTTTTAAAGTACTTTTGTGGCCGACGTAAATGGGAGAACAAAAAGTCATGTTGACGAACGCCTGTATTTCGGTGGCAGCAATGTGTTTAGTCTGAAAGTACTGAAACGGGAATTCGCGGTGGCAATAGTTTTCATAGGTTTGTCAACAAATTTGCACTCCATTTCGTTTAGTCACCTACCGACTACTTAGTTCTACGGTCAGCTGTACATGTTCTCTATGAAGCATTCCGCAGTTTGTCCAGCTGAGTCTTCTAGCCTAAGGAAGACAAATCTTACGATTTGTCACATGGCTAATTAACATCGGTTTTGCTTCCAAAATGTACCCAAACTCGCGTTCACTCGGGCGGTGCAAACAACTTGGGATTGCTGAATACATGGCAACGGTTGGATGTTTTTCGCCGCAAAATACAAGTTCATTATCGACTCACCTTTCAGTTTGCAGAACAAGGCACCGCCCAAACCTACAAAATGTAACACACGCAAGACAATCTTAACAAACTAGTTCAATCAGGTTCACATAACAAGTGATGAACGCTTCAGCATGAATAAGGAACATCGCGCTGAAGTGTATGTTACTTGCATCAGCAACGAACTGCAACAATTTCGCTCAAATTAATGTCACGATAAACATATAGAAGCGCGTCGTTAATAACAAAAGGAGTGCAAGTCAACACCAGTCTTTGAAAACTATTTTACTGAGGTTTGACAACCTGTCGGCAAATATTCTCCCTCCCTATCCCTCTGTACACAAACTCAATTTTGACAAAATTTCTCCAATATTTTAACATCTGAAAGACAAGCGACCCGGTGTGAGACATTCAGTTGGAGTGGATCACCGTAAACGAGAAATTCAGCTGAATTCAGCTTAATCCTGTCTCAGATTTAAATTCCTTTGCAAAATAGAGTGGTTGTCAAACTCTGTAAAAATTAGTTCAATTAGGATATCGATTTGATGGAAAATCGGAATCTGCTTGTTGAGCTCGTAGAAGGTCAAAGCCATTCTTGGGCTTTCGAAGATTTTTCAGCAAACACGAGAAGAAACCAAATTGGTTTGCAAATAGGTGTATTTCGCTAGGCTTACGCGTAATTGTTACGTTTTGACATTCCGGCCGCCGTATGAGTAGCTCAGAAACCAAAAACTGTTCAAAATGAAGTTAACAATCTTCACGTTCTACAGTTTATCTCATTCTTCTCTCACATGACCAACGTTAGTACCCAAATCGCTCACCTTTGTTTGGCAATTGGCAAATCACTGATTTGGTCTACATCCTGATCACTGTGAGAAGCTTCTACCAAACAATTAAAAGTTTACAACGGTTACCTGTGGAGATTTTGTGCTTATATTTTCATGCAGGCCAAAGCTCACGTGTGCGGCCGCTACAAAGAGACTGGGCCCAATCGCGAACCGGTGGTTTGTGTGATTAGAGATCTGGCGAACATAGACTCCTAGTCTGTCAGGTTGGATCAATCACAGTGACTTGTCTCCTAAAGGCACTTGTATGTGCCTAGTAGAGCCAGATAGGGGAGTACCTTGGTATTAGACAAATCTCGTATACAAACATGCAAGTCAGAACCAAAACTAGTATCATGCCACATTCGGTGTAATCAGCCTGATCGCCTTACTTGCCTCATACAGAAAGACGGCTAAAAGAACCCATGCTCCAGCTGATTGCTTTCTTGGACACTTTCCGTTTTCCCTCCGCAAATCTAACTCACCCCGATTCATTTATTCTGTCTACAGGACCCATGTTAGGACTGCCGTCTTTGTTTGCTATGCATTATGCCCGGCTGCAGCTCGGCTTGTCTAAATTCACAACGGAATTTAAGCACCTGGAAGATTGTTTCCTACTTACATCGTTTTGATATTCGCACGCGAAAACCAGCTCTTGCACCCACAATGGAGTCCCTATCTATGGATGCGTGCTCCCTATTTGAAAAAGATAAACTTCGATAGATTCGCAACTAAAATCGCTGTTCTCTAGCTCCCTTTTCGCTTTCAACCACGCAAATTGGCTGACTTAGAGGCCACTACAATTGGATATACCGGCAAATCTAACGTGTTGAGGTGTCGGCAGGGGCCTCTTCACTCAACTGCATACTCGCTGATAGTCAACCCCACGAGGATCGTTTAGCAAGTCCAGAGTAAGAACATTGAGAACGCGAGGCGGTTCACTAGCTGTTTATTTTACCTGTCTCCGACGAACTACAACTTCGAGGCGGTCGACGGCAGTTATTATGAAGCTCCGGGCGCTCTTCGAAAATGGCCTATAAGCCCAGATTTCATTGTGTTTGCCGCTCAATCGACATCGTTAGCGGTGCTGAGATCCAGTTAGGCGGCTATTTGAGAGCAACAAAGTTCAACCGCTTCGGATTCATGCCGATGACAGACTGTTTGTTTGTAGTGTCCATTTCCGGAAGTGTGCCTTGATTTCTTGAGGCCCTCAAACGAACCAGCTGCGTAACCACATCCTCCTCACTTATGGCCGGCGAGGCTCGATTGCTGCTAGTCGCTCGCTCTGAAAAATCCGCGTGAAATGCGATCATAAACTTTTCCGTTGATAATTTTCTCTGCGCTTTTCAAGCTTAAACAAAAGGCGCACACATCGGTTCGCTACTGAAAAGCTCATAGACTTAGCAGTCTCGGACTTCACTGACTCACAACCACCGAATGGTCCTATGTCACATTCTCTGTTGCACATTTGAAGAACTCGCATCAGTCTGATGGGACCGTGGCTTACGTGGAGACCTTGCAACATGTTGGTCCTGGCCGTCGCCACAGTACAACCCGATGCATGATCCGACGTCAGACGGAACAGAGGATTCGCGCGTACTAATAAGGCTGAAGGATTCTAAAACGGTGGGTGTAAAAACTCCAGGAAAAGTCTGTAGACTGTTTAACTGGATTCGCCGGACTGCTCATCAGAATCCTCGTGTCACTGACACTAGCAGGGGAAAGAATGGCTCTCTGATTTCACAAAAAATATCGTTTAGACCATGGGGCACTGTAGGTCAGAAACGATGCTGCTGACTACATGCTAAGCTTACTTCAACATGGAAGTGAATTGTGCGTGTGAAGCTACAGCAATGTCGGTGTTGTATGAGTTTATATCTGCTCAGACTTCTTTAAGCTCCTCATCCAAGGGACCCTTACTCTCAGGAGGCGGGCGCTTAGTTGTCTTAAAAATGTGGATATCCAATCCGTTGCCAGTGGGTTCACAGACAACATCCTCATCGCCTTCAGGGATGAAGAGAGAAAATATGCTTTGCCGAATAAATTGAACCCTAATTTATACAATGTTTCGACGTGCGATTTGGAATTACGGAGTGCATCTTTCTGATTGAGAGCGTGCAGCTCCTAGAAATGCTCCTTGGAATTTTGCCCACCTCGGTAGATGTACTTCCTCTGACGGAAGTGTTCGAGGTGATCAGTGCACAAATGTTGGTGTTCAGAGGCTTGTTTACAGACTCGACTCGCTTGGACCTTAGGTATATGATTGAGATGCATGGCTTGTTTGGACGGAAGTTGTGTCAGCTCCTTCCTTCACCAATTTCTGAAAAATACTGCCGGTACCGGGTGTCGTCGACGAACTCGGGTAATCGAGAAACGTTGGTTCGGTTGTGCAGCAGGTAATTCAATCACGGAAAGCGTCCACTGCGATGAACTCCGGCGACGCGTCCTTTGGCTACGCATGTCAACACACCGTCTACTGAGACGAGAGCTTTCCGTCGCTCCTTCCAGCAGCGAAGACTGTGGGATGGCCAACATGTGATATGACGGAAGTGGGTGAAAAAAGATCAAAAAGAGTGTGAATTATGATGGTGCGCCACACTTTCCAGTACACGGAGCTCCCACGACCGCTTTCATGCGCCTGGCTGTAGGAAGAATAAGAAACCTTGCCTAGTCAATGTGGATGCCGTTTGCGCTGTCATTTTCCTTCCACCTGGAGAGGTTTAAGCACTTTAGTTTTTTAAAAGATCCCGCCCTCCTTCATTAAGTTTTTCTCTTCCCTTCACTTTAGCGACAATTAAATAACCATTATGGTTACACGCCGGTGAAGCATCGGTGTCAACACTGATTTTGCTGTCTCTGGTGATGATGATGATCGTTGTCGTGATATGTAAGGAGAGAACATTCAGCTAATGCCACCCGACTTTTAAGCCACATAAACTGGTTAAAAAAGCCATCTAGCATTTTCCCATTTTGGTTGGTTAAACGCTCCGTTGGCAGTATAGCGGTAGGCACAAACGTGTGCTGCTTGTTGAAGTACAACACTTCATGGCTTGATCATTGGCGAGGTGAGGTTAAAAGCGTTTCATACTCACTGGAATGACACCATTTTCTGCTACAGTAGAGTTCTTCTAAAAGGTTAATTAATGATCTGTCTGTAGGATTACGCGGCAACTTTTTTACCCTAATCGGACTGGCATGGTACAGCGAAAGTAATTGTGTCTGGATGTTTCACCTGCTGCAAAGGTGCATTTATTCCCAAGTTTTAAGAGAATTCATATTTTCAAACCAAAGCGTGATATTAGGAAGGTCACAGGTGTGTGGCTTACTTTGGTAGTAATTCACGAGTTTCTTAATGGTGAAGCCTGAAAATGATTATACAGGTAAATGCATTGAAATTGTCCGACGGAAACTGTGGGTTGCAAAAGTATCAGTTCGTTTTACTCTTTGAAGCGTGTATGCCAATATAGGTCGTACTCAGGCCCCAGAAGGAGAATGCAGTTCACCCCAGCCAGCCAAACTTGACTTCTACCTAAGGACACAGGCAACTCAGCACTGACGGTGAACAAATGCTGCCTCTGCGCCTACGCCTATTTGTTTCTGGATACTCACAACAAAGTATTACTTAGCGAATCCGTGTTAATGGTTGATTACACTATGTTTCATTGATGGTTGCCAAAAATGTGGTACAAACTGTTAGTTGGCTTTCCCATATACCGAGTCCTTTGGGGTCTAGCGATTACTTGGTTTAGCATCACTGCCTAAGCAAAGTGCAATTGTTTTCTATCATACTAGCTTTTCATCGGTGATCCTTTTATGCAAGGTTTCGGCGAACGCCTTGTTTCGTAATCACACGCACATGCAAATTTTTATTCATTTTATAGCGGTCATTGTTCTCCATGCATCCAACCTACCATTCGTGTTATTTCCCGTTAACGAGACCAACGTTAAACGGGCTATCAATGAAGGGCATGGTTTTAGAAGCGAGCAGTAATAGTACAAGTGATATGTTCAAGTGCAAACAAGGAAGTCGCTGATATCAGGTGATCCACGAATAGTCGACCATTTTCAGTTTTCGGAACCATCAACTACACGGGATTTTACAGTTCCGTGATCTCAATTGCAGCAATACTTTCATGGGCTGTGCTCAATTCCGACAGATATTGCATCGTCCGTGCGCAGGTAATCGGACGTCCGATGCCTTTTGAAGTCTCCCGCAACAGACATCACACTTTGGTGAAACCTGTGTGTGTGAGGGCAGAAACGGGTGCTTGCATACTGGTTGTATAATCCGCGTGGTGAACAGATGTATAGGTCAAACACAAATACTCAAAACCAGAGACGCACAACCAGTCGCTCTAGATAACCGATCACCATTTTTAGTTTGCACAGTACTTTAACAAGGTCTTTCTCTGTTACGTGTTAAAAAGTGTCCTCTTCAACTCGTTGAAAATTAAACCACATCAACTCCAACTGGCGCAATCGAGTATTATAAGAAATGTTGGAAAGCCCGGCTAGTTTTGGGTGTCAATTAACTTGAATATCTAGACAAATAGCATTATAACGCTCCTTCATCCTGAGAGAATTATGGCAATCAATGAGTGGCCCATATTCATTACTTATAGGTTTGACCCATTCAAATGTCACTAGGTTAAGCATCCATCCTTGGCAATTCAGTTTGTGCGAAATCCTTCCAGAATACACCACGCGTGTCTCAGGGGATCTCAATTGGCCTCTATTGAAACCAACTTTTAGCATTTCACACTATTGCAATCTGTTAAACATGTCTTCGGGAAACCGAAATATCCTAACGATCCTAGTGAGATATTCGTTGTGCGTGAAGGTAACCTCCAAGATTTGGCTGGAAAAAAATAACTCCTAATTAAAATATCACGTTTGGTAGAATCTGAACATTTGGCAATCAATGCTGATGTTTCGCTGACCATTTCGCTATTCTCCATATATGAAACTGGTAAAACCTCCCAACTGATCGTTTACGATGCTTCATTGTCTTTACTCAGTTATACAAAACACAATGCTACGTAATGCAATAAAATAATATGTGCTCTGTAACGGCCACAATGGAACGCAGATTGCACCCTGGGCACACCATGCTTTATATTTAATCGTGCCCCAGCCGTTGTGCCCATCCTACGGAATGAACGAAGAAGCTATCTGATACAGGCATCCAATCAAGCCTGTCCACTTGGGCACCGGCTCCCATGAGTTTTCATGCGGTCGAAACGGCTAAAATCGAAGTAACATTGTACTGTTTTGTGATGAAATGTAAGTGGTGATAAAATCACATACCTAGGACAGTTTCAACAGTGAGGTCAGTGTTTTGTAGTTCTTCTTAAAAAGAACCACAAATAGACATTGATGTGTCATGGGCATAGCATACACGAATTTTTTGAGAATATTCTAGGAAAACTCCCGGGCGTGGCAAACGGTGTGATAACTGGGTTGAATCGGGTAAGCTGTAAGCTGTAGACAAGGAGCAATGATTTTATCGTTGGGACAATCAGTCGACTGACAACTACGTGAGCAGGAAATCAATGCCGAACTGGCTTACTGATAACTGCCGATGTGAGCAAGGTGGACGCTGTAAAATATGCAAAAATAAGTACGTCGATCAGGTGAGCGTCACGAAGAACAAAACTTGTCGTTGAATGTTTGAGCTTTCTCGGCAATTCCAGCAGTAGCACAACAAAAAGATACCTGCCGCCATTCCATGAATCATCTTATCCACACGGATCGGTTCAATATGCTAATGTGCTTAAACAAAACCAGATATCATTTTTTCTACATTTTGCACTCAACACATGCAACACAAGGGAATGGCAAAAAGGAAGATATATGCCGAGAAATATAAATTATGTAGATGAAAATAACTCACCAATGCTTTATGAGGTTTCTGGACTGAACACCTCCATGTTTGTACACTCGCAAAGAGATTTTTTTGGAATTTAGTAAAATTGGTGTGAAAATCCCATTTTCTGGTTTCCTTAAGACTCATCTCAGTGGGCTATAACGTTATCCATCAGATGATTTTAGAAAGAAGGATCCGGCCATCAGCTTTAAAAACTGTGCCACCCTAGTTGTCTGTGTTTTTTGTTGTCCATTAAAGATATTAGCACGTCGACGTGTGATAGGCCGAAAAATTAGGACTTTTGGTTTTAGTGACAACCTAAAGCAGACCAAACGGGCATACCAAACTTCCTTCGGGTTGCTTTATTCAAGTATACCCGAGCGCACTCACCCAAATACATGACATTTGGCGGCACTTACGCAAGTTATCAAGACTGCCAAACTCGGTGGGAGTTAAGCCTCAGAACTGATTTTCGGAAAAAGATTATTTTAATGACTGGAATGGCATCTGTGCTTATAAGGACTTTCGCAAATGTTGAATTTTGGTTCTGTTCGGAGAAGCAGACATCAAATTCGAAAGGCTATCTGATATCGTGTTATAGATGTCATGTGTAATCTGAGCTATTTAGTGATGGAAAAAATGGAGCAAAAACGGAGAATCACAGGTGAACATCTTCTCGAAAATACCATAAACAAGGGAAACAGTTAGCGACGTACGTATTTCAGACCTGTAGCTTCCTACTCCGTTTTTCACAAACTCGTTCTGGCAAGTGTTTGAAGGATCTGAGTACAACGGTTACAAGTCGCAAATCCTTGGTGCCAGTTAATTCGACCTTGAAAAGATTTCATCTGACTATGGCTTCGAATTTCAATTGAATGGTGCGTCTTCCATATTTCGAATCGTTTGGTCTCCTGGGCATCCACGGAAGGCGAGAGTACATCACTGAACTTGATATGTTCCATGAGGAACGTAATTGCATCGTCTCAGATGAACATTACCATCGCTGATACCTTAGGGGAAAAAAGTGATGCAGCTCAATTGACTGGATTTAGTAGCGGAGCCAGCATCTTGCTAAAGCAACTAATTATTTTGTCTGTCCAAGTGTATAGAATGCGAATACAAGGTGTCAGCATCGTGCGTTAGCGCGAGTACTGAGCGCTGTGGTGTAGAATATCACCGCAAATCTAATTTTGTATTGTATTGAACATAACCATGTGTTGGTCATGCGACCATAATCTCCTTAAAGCTTAGAACGCACCAGCTGAATGCGTGACAATCCTACCTTGCGCGATGCAGAACCGAATTGTATTAAATGACCTAATTCATTCGAGAATATTTAGCAGGACTAGACTTATTAGAATTCCAAGGACTGTCGTTTGCGATTGCAAGAAGGAATACAGAATAATTAACACGGGACAACATAACTTTCTTCACTTGGCAGTCGAAGACAAGTCGTCCGAATCATCGTGGGTGAAGCCGTCTAGAAATGACATTGTAAAACCATCTCTACCTTTCGAGAGAACCGTCACAGAGGAAAAACCTCAGGCGAGTATTCTCCACTTTTGAGTTTTTTTCTTAAGCGACGGGACCAGTGTTTTTCATTTCAAAGTACTCAACGGATCATGCGACAGGTTCATACAAAGTGGTGGTAAAGTAGAACGTGACTAACAATTGTGAAAAAGTACTACATTCTCACGCTTTACGGTAGATAAATCTGTTTTGTCACAATTGTAGCAGGAGATTCCGCTAGACGTTGATTACGCCTAATTATATGCTAACAAATCCGCACGCGGGGATTGTCGGAACCCTCGACATGATCCACACTCACCGCTGAAGTCATTTGTGAATACATCCTATTTTGGTCACCTGTTTCATTGTAGCTTGTCATGTAGAACTTTTCTGATTGTCATATGCAGCGCGGTCAGTGCCTGGTTATTCTGAGAATTAAAACACCACTGTTGCATTCGCTTTAAAAAAAATCTGTTTCATTTCAGTAGTGACTTACAATGTGCTACACTTGAAGACGTTTGCCTGAAGCCAGCTTTCTCTGAAGCGTGAAAGCATTTGAGAAGCAAGTGAGGGGTGATCCGCAAAGTCAACCATGTGCGAATTCGTAATATGTTCCGCACTTTCCAGATGGACGCTCACCAGCCGCACACTGAGAACAGACATTGCTGTGTCGCAGATGATGCGGAAATCCCGAAAGACTTGGGAGCGCCCGCCTTAACCACTCTCGGTTTGTCGAAGTCCCACTCACTGGGTGTAAATAGACAGTGGCGAACTGCCCGAAAGCATCTCCCAAAGGCCTAACGATGAAAAATCTTACATTCAAGAAGACCTAACTTGCAATATGGTTTGTTTCATTAAACGTTTATTTTAGAGCATTAGGTGGAAAACCCCTATCATTCAAGCAATCCATCTCAAAATGTACGTCATTGGCCAATGTATATTGTTACGTACTTATTAATGAGAGCATAACATACACACAGAACCATACTTTTAGTAGAACAATCTGGTGTAATGTCTTGGTTTTTACAATGTATACTGGACGTTCTCGTGTACCGGCCCAAATGCTTTAGTCAGTTCATTCGAAAGCTAAGGGGGCGATGATCGGTTAGCCAAATGAGACTGATGCTTAATTAAAAAATCGAAAACTAAGCATGGCAACAGCATGGGCTTGTCCAAGAGCTGATAATGACGTACTTAAAGCGGCTAGCCTTCAGAATTTGGGATTTTGAGCTCTATCTGAGTAAAAGTGTGGGAAACGCTTCTTCCATTCCAACTAGTTTCTCAACACGCCTGCGCACATTCATCAACAAATGCTTTTGAATGTTTCACTGGTCCTCAATCCGGACGGGATTTGCGCTGCAGATTATTGTTGTAAACTTCAGAGGAAAGAACGGAATGGAATTCGTCACGGGCAAAGAGCTACATGCAAATCAACTCTGCTGGAACGGGCGGAGTTCGGCAAGCGTCCTCGACAAAAATGAAGGTTTCGAAGTTTCCTCAATCATTTTGTTTTTTACAAACCATCCGACTAAGCCGTTTTCATTTGCCAAATAGATATGGACACTCAATTCTCAGAAGTGGACACTTCTGGTGGTTGTAGTCAGTCCCTTATCACTGTTTCAATCCAGAAGGCCTATATACTAACCCGCAAAGCAGTCTGAGGAGACAGAATATTTAAATGCCTGAGATATAACAGTTCGCAGGACGGCCAATATTTCACCCCATTCACACTCACTGACCATGATCACAAATTCTTACACGACTACAGCTCCAAAGTTAACCGTGAACAGCAATGCCGTGTTGCATGAGGGAACCAGCAACTAAATGGCATTGTAATTTAGTTTGAAAATCTCTACAGCAGGCTGGTAAACTTGCTTTGCATCAAGTGATTCACAGTACCGGACATTTGCGCTGTTGACACATGTAATTTCCGCCCGATTATATTGCAATCAGCCATGCTCTTGCCAAGCAACTTGATTGTAACTAGACCGAAGGACAAATGCGACTACACGGAAAACTGTTGTGAACGGTGTGCCGAAATTTACTGCGGAGCGGATAAAGATAACGGCACAAACGTTGAGTCACATGTATGAAAACACCTTAAAGTTCGGGTAAACGAAGCTCCTTGAATGAGGCTTCCTGTAGTGTACCGGATCCCAGAGCAGCGAATTCTACTTGGTGTTGTGGTCAGCCATGTTTGTATAAGCCGGACGTCACCGTTCAATTGACCTATGAAATGAGCATTACCTTTGTAGGAAGGAAGCGTTCATTGTGGAGCAAAAGTGCGGATCATTTAAAGTTTACTGAGGATCTTTCCCGTACGGCATACTTTGAACTGAATTTTTAACCAAAGTCAGTGTTTGCAAAAACAGTCGCCCTAGAAGGGGAGTGTTGTGCAACATTTTAGCTATTACCAATTTGAATAACCGCAAAAGTCACGATAAACTGTTCCATATACTCACATATTGCGTTGCACACAAATGAAATTGAAAAAGTTGATATGCGGGTATTGTCAAAAACATGCCAGTGGCAAGCAAGCGCAGTGA
>NW_008752277.1:80834-82662 GCF_000715545.1 Opisthorchis viverrini | reverse complement strand
AAGGCGTAAAATCTGGCAGACTATATGGACTTCTGAAATCAGTGAGTTGAGTTTTTCACGACTACTTGATACACCGGCGCACATTGTCCTCAAGCACCATTTATTTTGATGTGTGTTTGAAAAATACTATCCAAAAATCGTCTTTTCGACAAGCTGCTCCATTTTACGACGTTAAAAGCTTTGCATAGCTGCACCAGGGAATTTCCCATTCGACCGTATTAGGAACCTTTTGATATGAAGGGCAGGCTTATCGGACAAAGGCTATTTGCAAACAAAATATAAAATGTGTCACTCAAACAAGCATACCTTCATGAGTATGTTGAATCAATAATTTGTCGATTATTATAATACTCACGTTTAATGATGTCACCGGAGTATTTCAGCAAACTCTGTGCAAATGTAAGCAAAGTTAGGTCATTTTGCTGTACACGTTTACCGGTGAGCAAAGGAATATATGATTTTTCGTTGATCGTGACGACCTTCAAACGGTACTTACTTCACCAATTTTTAGTGTCCCGCAAATTAGGGCAAGCCTCCGAGGGTCCATCTTCAGTGGAGAGAGGAAAATATTCCAGAAGAGCAATAAATCCACCCTGCACCCCACCCGGCAAGAGCGTTGCTAACTGCGATTGAATTCTCGATTGAATTCAGCAGATAAACCGGTGGTTCAGTACAAGTATTTCGCGCCATAGCATGAAAATCCGCTTCAATTATATCATGTTGTGTTGGAAAACTCGAAAATTGGCACTGCTTCGGTTCGTAGGTGAACAATGTCATGGACGAACAGCTGATTAACACTACGAGTAATTCCTCGGACGGTGGCAGAATATATTGCCGCTAAGCTTCATTCACGCGACACGTTTTTGATAAACTTTTCGAATAATGATTTATTGGATTTTGCTTGCTTGTGTGTTAATTCACTGTTATCCAGCGGCTTACTTGATTTATTGACTGAGCAAAAGATCCCCATGGCTCACATGTAAGCATTTTGTAAGTCCTGGACTTGTAACCCGTTCACATCCGCAGACAGTGCTGTCCGTTGTGTAACTNAAATCTGGCAGACTATATGGACTTCTGAATTCAGTGAGTTGACTTTTCACCACTAGTTGTTACACGAGCGCGCACAACGTCCTCGAGCACCATTTGTTTTGATGTGTATTTCCAAAATAGTCTCTAAGAAATCGTCTCTCCTACAAGCTTCTTCATGTTGCGACGTTAAAGGCTTCGCATAGCTGCACAAGGGAATTTCCCACTCGACCGTATTAGGAACATTTTGATATGAAGGGCAGGCTTATCGGACAAAGGCATTTTGCAAACAAAATCTAAAATGTGTCACTCAAACAAGCATACCTTCATGAGTATTTTGAATCAATAATTTTTCGATTATTATAATACTCACGTTTGATGATATCACCGGAGTATTTCACCAAACTCTCTGCAAGTTTAAGCAAAGTTAGGTCATTTTGCAGTACACGTTTACCGGTGAGCAAACGTATATCTGATTTTTGTTGTTCGTGACGACCTTCAAACGATATTTATGTCAGCAATTTTTAGTTTCCCGAAAATTAGTGCAAGCTTGCGAGGGTCCATCTTCAGCGGAGAGAGGAAAATATTCCAGAAGAGCAATAAATCCACCCTGCACTCAACCCCATCAGAGCGTTGCTAACTGCGAATGAATTCAGCAGATAAACCGGTAGTTCAGTACAAGTATTTCGCGCCATAGCATGAAAATCCGCTTTAATTATATCGCGTAGTGATGGAAAAAACTGAATTGGCATTGCTTCGGTTCGTAGGTATACAATGTCATCGACGAACAGTCGATCAGCCC
>NW_008752277.1:75047-76542 GCF_000715545.1 Opisthorchis viverrini | reverse complement strand
TTCAACTTGTCCATTAGACTCCGTTGACGAGTTTTTCACAGGAAATACACATACGGCAGAAATAACTTGTTTTTTACTTATGAATCTTGCGATAGTCTAAAAATGCAAAGTTTGAAGGCCGAAAACAAGTTTAGGGGTTCCTTTATCTTATGGACAAGTTATTTGCTCGAAAGAATGTCACACTTCATGCGCGTGTTACGTGGCCCTAGACCCGAGGGAAAACATATTGGATGAACTTCAATTCGGAAGCTGTCCTGAGACGCATTCAAGGAGAGAAATATCTCAAAATGTTATCAGAGTATGGAGTCAGTCTATAACCGTAGCAGATCAAGATATGAACCAGAAAGCTTTGTGCCCAGTTGATCCACAGTAGAAATTTGCTCCATTGCGTTTTGGAGTATCCTCCAATAGCTAAAAAGGAACGATTTGCCAGCAACTCGGCGAAAGACGACATCAGTTGGCAGACGTGGACATCGAAGAGTAGTACGTCGCATCCTGTCGCTTTGTTAATCAAACGTAAAAACCCCACGATATTTTGCTCTTCTTCTTTATCATCGTTTGTTCTAAGGACGTAGTTGATCTACTTCATAGAGCGTGCGTCATAGCTAAACAAACCTGCCACGAAATGCAACCGAAATTTTGCGCATCCTCAAAGAGAGGAGGTCTTCATTGAAAGCAAATCTGGAATATGTGGTTGCTATGGCGCTAGTCCTCCGTTAACATATAGGAAAAGTGTCCATCCACACATTCCTTAAAAGACTTTGAGTTTGCGAATCCCCTAGATACTGTATTGCTCCAACCTAGTCAGATGTGATTAAGGAATCACCATGTCTACGTACTGCAAAAATCCGAATTATTACCATATCCTGGATAACGCGACAGCATCTGCACCTTCATATTTGAGCAGTCTCTATATGTTTTCTTCAGATTAACTGACCTAGATTCATTTGGAAAATACATTTCAATATGAGTAGTCCTCATGGAATCCATTGTGATTTTGCGATCTAAAGTTCGAAGAAGTGAAGTCAGGGAAGGTATTTTCCGTTTACACATTTGTCGTACAGTCATGCTTTGCAGACGTTCTCAGAAGTATTGCGACGTTCCGAATGCGAAACTACTGTTCACTTCCGGATTAGTTGAAAGCAAAAATTGATGGGTTCCGATTTGAACATCTATGATAGCCGTGGGATTTATGTGCGTAATTCTTCATTGCTGATAAATAATAACTGCAGTGTAACATGAGAGTTTGAATTTGGTTTCCAATGAAATACATGAACTTACCGGCTGCCGCACGTGAATTGAAAAATCTGAGTTGTGTCACGCTGAAATTCCGCCTCAAATTCCACATGCAAAATAAACCTCCATATATCCGAACTACTTATGGATTTCCAGTATTCACTCACCGTCCCCCTTGATGGTTCAGGATTCCAACTCAACCAGTAACTAATGAAAACATATTGGTAGAGTTTGGAACGATTGTCTGTTTATTTTATAA
>NW_008752277.1:74440-74965 GCF_000715545.1 Opisthorchis viverrini | reverse complement strand
ACAACACATGGCCTGAATGGTTTCGTCACAGAACAAACTAATTAATCAATTGAATGATTTAGTAATTAATTTATTTGTCAGTTTGATTTCTCGTCGTCACTCCCATTTAAACATTTGTTAGCAGATTTTTTCATCAGTTTGTTCCTCCAATACTGCAATAATTAGAATTGTGCTTTTATGTTTATTTTGTACAACAGCTTTGAATAGACTGGATTTTCCGCCATATTCGCCTGGGATTCCACTTCAGAGAAAACATATCGGTCAAATCGAGTTATTTTCAGGTAATCCATCACGGCTGGTCCTGCCATCCACTGATTGATATGCATCAAATTCCAGCTGCCTACTTTCAGCTCTCACCTGGAAAATATATGCTCTGCGATGGTACGGCAAGAGGAGATTTCGGTAATCATTGCGCTTCACCCCGAGCTTCCATTAACGATGCCAAATATTTTCCAACACGAACTTGTAAACTACAATTAATAACTTATTCGGAAAACTACAATCAAGTCCAAGAAAATTTACTCA
>NW_008752277.1:68968-70208 GCF_000715545.1 Opisthorchis viverrini | reverse complement strand
GTATGGTTTCATCTGCAGCTTGTCATCCGCAATTGACATCTCACTTACAGTTTGCTCAACCAGATATGATGATCCAATTAGCCTTGATTTCCAAAACATGACTCCGTAGACGGAATCCGTATATGGCTTCTCCTAATATAAGACTAGTGACAATTCTGAACATTTGGTGACCACAGTTAATTCTTGAAACATATGATTGGATTGCTCAGCAGTCAAAATTATGATCGTGGGCCCTATGCTGAGAAAAATGTTACCTGGCCACACCGGACTATGAGATATGATCTATGTGGCTAGAGTGTGACTTTTGGTGTGCATTATCACTTCCCGCGAGCATCTCATGGCTGAATAACAGCAGATTCAAACACCTACTCGGAATTGAGAATACGCGATCGATTTTTGGGTGAATTACCCGTGAAAGAATGAAGTATGCGTACCAACTCTCAGCCACTTAACGTAAATAATAATGAGCGACCCTAGCCAACACGCATCACTCCACACGTGCATCAATTGCGCTCAACTGGTGGTAGAAAGTGTTTTGTGGTTTTTTCGGCACTCGCAGCAGATTTAAGAAATCCGCATAATACACTTAATGGAATCAGTGTACCGTCATTTGAGGGGAGAATGTGCGCAAGAGGTCTAATAGAGAGACACTGCGATAAGGTATGCTTGATATAGAGACAGAGAGGTGCCGTGTGTCTGGAAATTCGCTTCTTTTGGACATTTGGACCGGAGCTAATTGGTTTGCTACATAAAAGCAGCCCCCTTCCGTTTGATTTAAGATTCAATTGGGTTAAACGGAACCAATGTTGAGAATGACCAAGCGACCAAAGGCTTGTAGATTGAAGGGTCTCGCTTTGAATTCCAGTGTTGGCACCAAATACGTGGCCTATTAGCAGTACAGTTAAATCAGAATTCATTTGCTTTGAATAACCATTAATTATTTTAAATGTGCATGCAACTGAGCTTGCCCATCTACGTTTGGTGACAACAGATGTACTGAAATATTATCAGTGTAAGTATTCTGTATCGTTTGTAAGAGAGATAGCAAAGCTTGCAAGAGATAAATAGCACAAACTTTCCATTAATTGCGTTGATGTTAATGACACTTATGTTCTCCACATAATGGGATAAAAATCAAGTCAATGATTTCCATGTCGCTTCACATCACCTCCCATACTCGACTTGTGCCCGAAGACCATGAGTTGAGTAGTCATGTACCGTAGCACGATTCTTCGTAAAA
>NW_008752277.1:62254-65943 GCF_000715545.1 Opisthorchis viverrini | reverse complement strand
AGGAAAGCCGACGCTCATGAATAGGTCATACGGCCGGAGATTATCAACACCGTCTTTGGCACCCAGTTGGTTGTCGAAAACACCACGAGCATGGATTCTAATCCATTTGATTTTCTTTTGATAGCGGTAAAATAACTCCTAGACTCCAAGTAAGAGTTGATCATTGTCCAAAATTATTTGTCAACCGGTTGGAAGGGTAACTGATGTCGGGCAACGCACATAGTCACTTCAAATGACTTATCCTGTCATGCTGTAATGAAAATGACGGGACGAATAGGGACAATGGCAATGTGACCAGGCACCACTGATACCGAATATGTTCACGGAGTTCATCTTGGACGGCGAACGTAATTTAGATCGTCAGTTTGAAACCGGTTACCTGTTTGAACTAGCGCAAGTGTGACTGACGACTGCGTTTCCGGAGAAAAGCTACCTGCGTTGACCAAATCGGAAGTTTATTCACCCAGTGTCAACATTCCCGTGCAGACGGACATCATACGTTCACCTATTATGAACTAACGAATGCTGCCACGGAAGAAACGTATGATACTAAATTCTGTGCACTAAATCCACCTGTCGAACCACACCAACCTGGCTAAATCAGTACGCTGAGATATGAAGTTCGTGCACAACTGTCAAATAGAAAAAGGAGCAACATCCCTCCGCTCCAATCACTGATAGTCAAAATGAGATTCCTACAACGTCGCGACATTATTCGCCTACCCGATACGTGTCACCAAATTTCAGCGTTTTCGTCCCTTAAGGTTAGCACTGAACGTGGAGTGCGGTCCAGATATTTCGCCCGGTATATCTGCCTGGATGAAGCAGACACGTGTGTGAGTGAACGTGAAAAATTCGTACTTCATAAGGAAAGTGCGTGAATGATATAGACGATCGAGCGGAACGAGCGGAACAGATTGCAGCCATCAAGACAGAATCGAGGAGGCACGCTCGAACAGGCTGCTGCTAGTGTGTGCCTGGACACGCAAAGATAGCTGGAACGATCCTGTCCTCCGGTCCAATAGTGTCATACTTCCATTCGACTTTTATGATGTCAACCTCCAAGCCTCAGGCTTTAATTCTTGGAAGTTCACCATACTTCCGAGTTGATTCTATGTGCTACGCCCTCACCCGCGTTTGTCTAACTGATCATTCATCTTGGTGAAANGCGACTGGTCAGCTGAGTGTGAAGGAGCTCGTGCATCTGGCACGGAACACCACTGGCCACGTTTCAGCCATGGGAGTACAGGGATGAATCCTCAGTGAAATAACTGCAAACCGGAGTGTACCAACGAGCGTACCAGATTGCTGCCATCAAGACATAATCGGGGAGGCACGCTCGAACAAGCTGCTTTTGCAAGTATGTGCCTGGACATGCGACGGATATAATTTGGAATTTTTTTCTCAAAGATAGCTGGAATGATGCCGGCCTCGAGTCCAATAGTATCATACATCCATTCGACTATTCCTTTGATGGTCACCATTCCTGCGATTTGGTTTTATGTGCTACGCCCCCACCCGCGTTTGTCTAACTGATCATTCATCTTGGTGAAACGTGGCACATTTATGTCGCATATGAAACTTTGTCTGAAACTTTTTGGTGCTCCCCACATGAAAGGGATCAGTTTAAAACATCAATATCAGGTCTGTCCGCTGGCATTTCCAGCATGATCCCGTGCAAATGTTCGTCTAAATGTGCTGATTTGACAGTTCCTGGTAAGTCGTCGTGTTATCTCATCCATGCAGCGATTTACTGGCCTACAGGCCGTCTACTGTAGCGTATGAGTCATCTTTGGAGATGGGAGCTACCAACCAACTGAGTCTGGTTTAGCTTCACCAGGGTGTGGCTTTGTTGAAGGAAATAACAAAATGGAACTTTGTAAATTTCTGACGAGCCAATTTGATAAACAAAAAGTTTTTGAAGTTTGGCGGCCGCACGAGTTCGTTTCGGACAGAGAATCTTCGATCAGTTGTAGTCCGATTCCACTCACCATTTTAGTCGGCAATTTTCTGTCATATCCGTTTTGATGACACCCGGGTCTGTTTAATCTGCGTGCTGCATGAAAATAAAACACATTTTTTTCATAGACGATAGAGCTGTCTTCGGCCAGATGTGGTCATCTTGGAAAACAATATAAGGGACTCATGTTTCGTTGATCTTTCTTGCAAGAGCGATTTAACCCAACTAAGCATGCTTTACCTCTGTGATCTTCAACACAATTTTTCGTGACGGGGCGAATTAATTCTACTAGTTTGGCTAATGATAAAATACTTACATAGGCGATCATCGAAATTGGTGGTTCGGCAGCCCGATGTGGATTAACCTCCATATTTGTCATGTTGCCAAGTATAATTAGACGTGTGTGCTATTCTGAATCTTGTTCCCCTACCTCCACCATTCTCTGGCTGAGCAAATTCGATGGCAATGTACTTGATCCCCCACAGTTCCTAGAACCTTGGACAAATTTTGTCGACAAGCGTTCTGTAATGAATTACTCCTCAGATTCTTGCATGTTTCACACAATTTAGGTTACATCATAACTCTCTGGTGACATATGTATGAGTCCACTTTGAAAGTGGTTGTATTTGTCAGAGTACGTTCGATGCTTTCGCTGAATGAAGCCGCACAGTGGTCTATCTGGCTCATTCCGTAGGCTAGTTCTCTGTCTGTGCACGCTCTCACATAAAAACAAAGCCGTTCCTGATTGGCCACAAAGCATTCGTCCAAATGTGACGTTAGATGAGGTGGAGGTGATTGTTTAAAAACGCCAAGGGTACCTGTTCACACAGTCAGCAGGTGTTTCCAGGACAAACATGCTACGGTGGCCGACTATTCTTCTGGTGGACTTCGGACGTAAGTTGGGTGTGCAACGAAATTAATGAATAATGTGTACAGTTCTTTTCCCGCTATCTGTGCACTCACATTTCGATTGGCTTGCCAGCTACACATAATACTCGCATTTGATCTCTTTCAGTATATCTGTTGCCAGCAGACGTGGACGGGCAGAAAAGGTATCCCAGAGGGCCCACGATCTTACCTTTCAGTGCTGGGCAATCTAACCATAGGTTTCAAGAATTAACTGTGCTCATCAATTTTTCAAAATTGTCACTAGTCTTATATTAGGAAAAACCAGCGCTTGGAAGACAAGCGGAAACAAGCTGTTCAAAATAGAATTTTTCCCACAATTTTCATGGAAAGTCTCGGTTAGGATTCACCGGCTGAGAAGCAATTTAACATAAGAGGACTTGACACGAAGTGCTCGATTTAAGGATACCGTTATAAGTACCAGTTTGTCATTCTTTTTGGGGTAATGATGGCAAGACGGTTTACAGCTTGACGACAAACAGAAATGTTATACGCTTGAAACACCCCAATTCTCGTGTGATGCGCAGTGCAGGTTACGACCGATTGGCGAGAAGAGGCTTGCGCTGTTCCTTGGCGTCCCGAGATTGCCGAGTGAATATTACGATCAGCCTTTCAGGTGGAGTTATACCCACACAGTCTACGCTTGTCTCCGAGGCATGCGCACTCACATTCTGGAGACACCAAGAGAGAGCAACGAGATAACTCCCCGCTACTATAAATTTCTGCAATAGCTGGTTCTTTTCGGAGCACGCAGTTTTGCGTTCGAAAACGAGATGCTTTATTCCCCACAGAATTTTCTCTGAAGCGAACCCGTTCACTAGAG
>NW_008752277.1:55215-58101 GCF_000715545.1 Opisthorchis viverrini | reverse complement strand
GTCTCACAATTTCCCGTGGAAGAAATTAGTACTAACAATTTTTGGATAGTTTATGATGTTTCCTACCAGCAACCTGGTACTTACGTGTGACAATGTAGACAGGTCTGAATGAACAATTAAACTCTTCAATGAAGCGTTAATTTTCAGGTGGTTCATTATATCTCAGAATTTCTAGTACAGATTTCTAGCGTGACACTGAACACAATAAATGCTCAGGTTCACCGATGGCATAATTTTATCAGCTAAAACCTGAGACTCATTGAAAATCCGGGACAGATTTCTCCATCAGAAATTGTAGGAAGTAAACAATGAATGGAATCTTGGTCTAGATCACCAGAGGGCACTCGCTTGTCTACAAAATATGTGTGCCACCGCGGTTAAGTAATATTTAGGCCGTTGTTAGGAATCACATGCCTCCGAGCATGGATGCTATTCCAAGTATAGTGTAAAACGTTTTGTTACTCCAGCCGAATGAACTTTGACGTTCGCTGATATGTCAGCGGACAGGTAACTTCAAGGCTAGGACAGGTTCCAAGACAATTGCACTCATTAAATAAGTGTTTGTGCATTTGGTAAGATTTACATAGTAAATTCCCTCTTTCGCTCTTTCAAGGTTAACAGTAGATATTTGGTGGTATGTATAACAGCATCTTCATTTTGCCGTCCATAATTTCTGAAATAACAGCTCCTCTTAGCATGAGAAGTCGCCAATTTTATTCCAGACCATTTTAATAAATACAAATAATATTAATAAATAATAATAAATTTTTTTGTCACCGCATGACAGTGATCGCTGTAACAAGTACACTTTGATGGCAAAAGTGTCTTGCTTCATGCAATTAATGTTTTTTCTCTAATGATCTCAACTCATAGTATGCGGGTACATTATGACAAATAATCAAAATTGTGAGTATTTTCCTTTATTAATCAATCTATCGAATTTGCGCATCCAGAGTTTGACCTAAACAACTGAGTGCAGAACAGTGAAACTAGATGTGTATATTCGAAAACCTGCATAAACCGGTTGCATTTTACACAATATTTGCATTGCAAACAGACGGAGGCGATGAAACTACTTTTGACATTAAAACTCAAGGTGTGACGATTAAACAAATGATCCGACGTCAAATTTTTATGCCTCGAGGCTCGCAAAATATTTGATAAGGTAGACATCTAGCGCCAAAGAGATTGACTATTTTGACAAAATACGAATCTAGAACTTATAATCTGTTGGAATATTGTGACACATTGCCAAACTTGTGAGTAGTTTCCTTTAGGAATCTATACTGCGATACCTCGAATGTCGCACCAGCTGAAACATGAGGCGGCCTGTGAGCAGCACATTCACCTGTGGAGTATTATAAACGGGAAATTCAGTTTAGTCTCTTGTGAAAACAGGTGCAAAAAGGTGTTTCTCGAAAACAGTACAATTTGGGTTAAACTAGGATATAAGTTTAATGGAAACTCGTGGAATGCGCCTAACTGATGAGCCCGAAGAAGCGGGCTGTCGTGTAGTTTCCTTCATGAAAATATCAGATTTCGTTTTGGTACGCTATGAATCAGGCCAAATCGGCGAATCGCAGGTTCCAGTTCACCCCAAGACATTGCGCTGAACAAACGGAATTCTGTTGGAGCTGCGGTTGGATCTCAATCAAATACGCTTGCTTATGGCATTTGCAAGCTGACAAATGAATCAACGAATGAATAATCACTTTTCGTTCAAACTTCATTGTTATTTCTTTACTTCAGCGTATTGGCGTACGTTTTGTGTGTTAGGGTCAAGGCTTTTGTACCAGCGTCCTACGCGCCAACAAGTATAAGAAGGTGGCGCCATTTGTGCCCCGCTTGACCTCCAAATTGTTTCAAACAGGTGTCATCCTCTGTGTCTAGGACATAATTTGGTTCCCAGACAGGTGTGCACCAGAATGCTGGAGCTTTTGGTCACCCAGCGTCACGTTGCTGTCGTCTGGGAATACAAATTTTTGGGAATAACTTTATGCGGATGATTTCGAAACAGAAGGGAGAAGTTCTTCAAAGCTTTTGCGTAGTAAACCAATTAGGTTGTAAATGGATGCGAGAAACAAAAAATGTGGAACTATTCATGCGTCTCACCCTCACTTAGAAGTTGAAAATTATAATGCCTTGCTAATCACCTATTTTATTTTCGTTCACAATGAGCCTGAAGAACAAAAAATTATGTATATCCTCTAGCACTAAGTCATTCAATTGTTGTATCAGTTGAAGAATGTTTATGTGAGAAATGATCCTGAAAGTGATTCTACGGAATTGGACACGACAGTACATTGGCTTGAGTACGCGCGTATTGAGCCACCCCGTTTGCCTTGCCCGTACTACTCATGTCTCCGAAACATTTTCACTGAGTAATCGTCTGAGTATGTGGAAATGTGGATTTATAACTCAAAAAATTATAAATGATGACCGTTTTTCTTCTCAGCGCAAAATGTCCGCATCAACAACCTTTTCTTCATTAGCAGATTTGTTTTTCTAAAATCTTTCATACGCGTATAATGTACTAAATAATCGCCTTTCAAAGAGTGTCAGCCAAACCCATTCGGTGCAGTATGCTGACCTGTCCATTTGTTATCAAATGAGGTTTCTGTCTTGTTAATGACACTCGTACAAAACAAATAAATTATGCGATTGTGTAGCTTACCCCAAACTATTCAGATTCATCCATTATGTTTTATTACGCTGCAACATGCTTTGGTGCGCCTATTTGATTAGTTCCATTGCGACCCTGTTCACTATTTATCGCGCAGCAATTTAATTGCAATCCGTAATGTTAGAGGCTCCGTTTCCAAAATACATGTTTATTATAAATTGCCCTGTTTTGTTTGTGTACGGGGTGGAAAGGTTTTCCCTCTC
>NW_008752277.1:52443-53473 GCF_000715545.1 Opisthorchis viverrini | reverse complement strand
TACGCAATAAAGACAACCATAGGCAGTGTACCTTTAGTTCCTTTCCCACAAGTCAATAATAGCTCTACCAGACGTGCGCAATGCCTACGCAAACACTAAGAAAGACGAATGTTCTTCCACATACTCGGAACCATCCTACGTGCCCTTCTATAACACCATACATTCTTCCGTTTGTCTACCTCGCCGAGGACCCATATTGATGCCGAGAAGCGTATTTTATCTCAAACTTATTTCTTCCCAATGGGTTTTTGGGGGGTGGAGCTTTTGGCTGGTTTGTATGGAGCATATGCTTGTCATAAATTATGACGCGTCAGCCATGAGTTGCACGCGCTGACACAGGCAGAGTTTCCCATGTAGCGGTTACAGTGACAAGGGATTATTTCACGGTCGACCTATTGAACAATAACTTCTAAATCAATCCACAGGGATTTGAAATGCTTGCACAAATGTCAAATATAAACGGAGCAACATCCCTCCGCTCCGTTCACTGATGAACATTCGAGAAGACAGGCTACCGCCAACCTCTACCCGTTTGTTTCTTATGCGCTTACGAATGATTGGGACAACTGCTGTTGACACAATGTACCCGGAAAATGTGAATAAATGAATGACGAGCAGCATAGCAGACACAATCACTAACCCAACGCTACACACTACTACGCTAACCCGACAACGCACTTATGATATTACCTCGATTGGTGATGAAACGTTTGCAATCAAATTGCCCAGGTCAGCGAACTAGCCAGCGACCATGTACCCTACCAGAACTACCAAAATTTTCCTCCACGGACTACCGGAAATTCTTCAGCATGTTAGAAGCAATCGAGACAATTCAAGCAAAATGCTCGGAAACACCATTTTCGGAACTCGATCCTGCCAGCGTCCGCTCACCTACAGTAGAATTAGGAGTGCAAGATAAACCATTCCTTATTTGCAAACAGGTGGACTCGCAAGTCAACGCGCTAATTTGGACTATGGCATGCTCTGTAACGTGAGCGCACGTGCCAACTTTGAAATGAAAGCTACATTG
>NW_008752277.1:47271-48736 GCF_000715545.1 Opisthorchis viverrini | reverse complement strand
GAGTTGAAACGTGACTGTGTTTGGTTGTCAATACACGTAGAATCATTAGCAAAGACAGCGGTGGATTGTTGAAATCGCAGACCGACCAAAGTTCGCAAAAACCCTCTATCGCAACTACCGAAACACTAGCATTCCACATAGATGGGTGGAAATTGCAGACGACGTTCAATAGAGAATATCACGCGAATCGAACCTGAAGAAATATGCCTTGGGCTGGATCCATGTATGTTCCCCTTCAGTACAACACTTGGGTCAGCAAACATTACACAAAAGATCCCCCGGTCGGCACCTAACAGAGATTTAGCTGGTTCATACACTAGCCGCCGTATACCTCGATTAACATCGTAACCTAGTCACTTGGCCTGTCGAAGTTTTCGTACCAAAAGTGAAACGCTGCCCAGCAATAAGTCTGACGATTGTTATCTAATCATTCAGGGTATCAATCTACCGGTTTTCATGAAGTTCGCGCGGTTATTTCGGATTGCCCTGAGTTCATCGGTCACGTTTCTAAGAAATCCCAGGGCCTGGAGTGTAAGTGGACAGATTTTCGTCATTGTTAACATTGTTTTTCACGCATATAACAATGTGAAAGTCCACGACCATGCGGTCCGTGAGGCTAACTGGTTTTCGGTGGAAAACGGATCCATTCATGTTCGGCGAGAACGTAGTGAATGGTGGAACGGAATGCATCAGCGCTTCGGTTTGTTTCATAAACAACGTGTTACCACTATTTTACCAGCGCACGTTGGACGCATCTGAATTCTCACGTCCGAACGGGCGGACGTGTTAACGCTTCAACGATGGGATTGGTATGGCCGACGCATCATCGATCTGACGGCCCAGTAGTTTTCTTGGTTTTGACGATCGATAGGCCCGCCTGCGCGGAACTTCGAATCACTTGGCGGCCCTAATGTCAGGGGCTCGGATTTGAAACCCCGACACTTCAATATATATGCACCGTTGATGAGCTATAATAAGGGAGAAACTTGAGTCCGTTGCTTCTCATCCCTCTGGTGTGGAATCATCAGAATAATTATGCCAGGACAGGAGGACGACTGTCTAAAAGAGAGCGATATGAATGTGACCCCAAGAGGGTCTTTGGTGGGCCACTAGGAAGGCGTCGAAAATGTCACCCATTGGATGTGACCTTTCGGATATGATGAGATTGATGAGGTTGGCTCCCATCGGACGAGAGCCTAGTTTTGGAAAGATTTCTGCCCTGAGTCACAAGGCTAGCCTCAACTATCCGCGGCCCGTTTTCTTTGTAGTTGGTCGAAAAGAGGGGACGTGAAGCATCGGTTCCGAGTACGTAGATAGTTTGCGCCTAATTCCGGATGAATTCCAATTTCTTGCAATCATCCTGGCAGCTCATCTCATTGTTTGGATCCTTCAGCAAAGGTAATCCATAAAGACATAAATTTTGTCTTGTTCGAGTCACTAGGTGGATGCATCAACGCTCTGCCGA
>NW_008752277.1:29067-47261 GCF_000715545.1 Opisthorchis viverrini | reverse complement strand
TATCGAACACATATAGACGAGAGCGAAATGTATACGACCATCCAATTGGTGTTACTGACAACCGTACCGTTATATATGATCGCTTTAACCGAATAATGGCTAAACTGACCCAATGAGTCCCCAAAACCCTCATCTGGTACACCGCTCATCAGACGGAACACACAGGCGAAAAGCGAATGACTTGTCATTTGCGGCTGCACCACAGCGAACTGCAAATTCGCAGAAATCCTCAATAGAAATTAAAGAGTTCCCAGTCCAGCGTTAGTGTAAGGTGACCACCGCTGACATATACCACCCACCAGGATTCACAGTATTCCATGAGGAGAAAGCCATTCGGGCCCTCTAAAATCGAGTATGTTGAGATCACATCCTGATCGGAGAACTAGGGACAAACCGAAATAAGGGCGCGAAATTATTAAAGATTTAGTGACAATCGGTAGATGTATTGCTGGGCAAAGTTTCACTATTCGTACGAAAGCTTCGACAGGCAAAGTGAATAGGTTACGATGTTGGTCGAGTTGGAGAACGAATCAGATGAATCTCTGTTAGGTGTCGACCGGGGGATTTTTATGTAAGTGTAGCTGACACAATTGTTGGGCTAAAGGGGAACCTACGTAGATCCAGCCGAAGTCCTAGTTCTTCTGGTTCGATTCGAGTGCTATTCTCTTTCGAACGTCGTCTGCAATTTACATCCGTCTGTGTGGAATACTAGCGTTACGGTAGTTGCGTGAGATGAATTCGACGAACTTTGGTCGGTTTGGAATTTTAACCATCCACCGCTGTATCTGCTAGTGCTTCTACGTGCTATGAAAACCACACACAGTCACTACCAAAGACAGCTCTTCACAGGCTCCGAGTTACACAGCCTAGCGGTGCTCCACTAATGAACTGTTTTTTTTAAAGTAAGTATGAAGACTATACAAGAGACGTGGTCATTTTTATCGTGGTATCATTTTATCCGCTCCAATAATGCACCTTATACTGAGGCGGAAGAGATGGCACACCTCAGGTGCATTATTAATCACTTTTTTGCGAGCACTGAAATGCAGATCTACGAACCACACCATCTACGAAGATTTCCTGCACAGATGCAAAATTCTGACCGCGCTGACGGTGACTACCTACCCTAATGCTCCATTTTTCCTAAGAAAAATATTATCACAGACATTGTTTTCAAAAATGCTCGCATCGTCGCCTCCCATAGCGGCATATTTGCTTGTATTATGTTAAAGAAGAAACTGAAAATCCTGCCTATACGAACGAACCAAACATGACTGTTGCGTCAAAATTATCACAAGCATTCACTCACCATAAACAAGCGAAATGTCTCACATGACCCAAAAGCTATTGAGCAGAAACTATAACGACGCAATTCATCGACCGCTGAATGACGGTTCCGCAATTTGGGGCCTATGTGGTAGGCACCGACAATGAGTTCAGGTTAACCGTATGTTCTACCTACAAACAAATTCCACAACAATTTAGCGAAGTGCACTCATTTGCAAACACATCTGAATTTGCAAGAGACTCATCAGCATTGCACTGCAGCTCTTCGAATCAAATCAACTACGACGACTTCCCGCAACAGATTTGAAATCTTGACCGCGCTAGATTTTTTAAAATAATATATCAACTCCCTTGGGTAGTTATTCGACAGCCGAGGACCGGTTTCGACCTACTTGAGGATCATCCGTTAGGCGCAGTCCTCAAGCTTAGGATGACTTTTGATCTATCTGAAAACATGTTGCACAAAATTAACAAAATGAACACATTTGCAAACAGATTTTGAGTTTCGAGTGACTTGCCAAATGATTCTCCGGTTTGTGGCGTTTCCACACACCCGTATGTGCTGCACCATTGATTCTCTACTGAAAAGTTAGTACAACATTTGCCAAATTCAGTCACACTACTAACCTTTTTCAGGAAGCTCAGAAATGGAATGAAGTTCACACGATCTTTGATGTGCTATGTTGTGAGACACTGGTGGCGTCCTGAAGAGTTGCAATATTCAGGATAACGGAATGAAATCAAATGTGCTTAAGTAAACCTACTTCTGCCAGTCTTGTCAACAGATAAGGAAATTTCCCTCATGCAATGTAGCACCAATGATATGACGGAGGTTGCAGAGTCCGAACCTTGCAATAATGATGATGTGTGTCGAGGATTTTATCCTGCGTGGCAGATTTATAATCAGGTATTGTTATGAGGCGACATGGGTCGAATACCTGAAACCATATCTTGGTCCCCGATCGAGGTGCACAACATAGTCCGATGTGTAAAACAAGGATATCCCAGTTTGAGGACCGGTTGGATGCGTTTTAGAAACGACAAAGTGTCGACAAAAGCGTTTATATTTTCGGTATTAGAATAAGCACAAAGTTATGCGCGTTGAATGCCTGCAGTCATGTTCAATATTGTATTAGGCTACAGTAATCCTCCATCTAGTCCACCTAGGATATAAGTTTTATTCCGGTTAAATAAAGGCGAGTGTGACAGTTGGCAGTCTGGGGAAAGCCGACGCGCACTCATAGGTGAAACAGCCGGAAAATACCGACCAGTTGGGCTGGGCGCAGGCGCACATTACTAAGAGCATTTTCCAAAATGATTTTTAAACTTGTCGGTAGGGCAATTAAAATCGGGCTTCGAACATACTCGCTTCAAATGACTAAATCTGTCATGCTGCAATCAAACCGACGGGACAAATGGAGATGCTGCCAGCGTTGTCAGGAATGAATGCTACCAAATACTTTCACGGAATCTATTTTAGCGGGGAACGTGATCAAACTTGTCATTGTGGAACTGCATGGCAATGTGAATTAATCTGCGCATGTTGACGAGAGCAGTTTGGAAGAAAAGTAACCTGCAAAAAAAAGCCATCACGCCAGACATTATCAACCACCTTAGTTGACCCAATCGAAAAGTCATTCATTCAGCGTGAACATAGCAGTGCATAGTGAGTACTCAAGTTCAACTATTCTCGACCAAATAGTGCTGGCACGGAGGAAAAATATGGCGCTATATTCCTGTGAAATTGCTACAGCCTCGTCTCAGGCCGCGCGAAATGAAGTGCAGCATTGGGCGGCGGTGTAGATGTTTCCGCAGAATTCTGAAGTGTTCTCATGTACTCAAACAACTCCTCAACCGTGACCTTAGAAAAGACCTTTCTGCGCCCCCGTTATAGTGCACTGTTATACCGTGAATTTTATTGCGGGAAATGTGCAATGTAGTGGAGAGTGTGCGTGCTCAGCAGCTCAAACTCACAGTTCATGGGGTGGGATTTAGTTTGAACATATTTGAAAACATACTTGTGTGTGGTTTTGCGAGAGAGACATTTGTTCACTCGGTAAATTTCAAATTTGAATAAACTAGTTAGAAATCCATGAAACTCACACACAGAACCACTCCATGGCATTTATCGGCGAAGCCATTAGGCTCGCTTTTTCGTCTATATCAGTCACGCGCTTCCCCAATCAATTACGATTTTTTCACGTTCATTCACACACGCGTCTGCCTCATCCAGGCAGATTTACCAAGCGAAATATCTTGACCGCACTCAACTTTCAGTACTAACCTTAGGGGACAAAAACGCCAAAATTAGGTGACCCGTATCGGATTGGCGAAGAATGTCCTGCGGCCGCTATGTACGAGTCTCATATTGACCACCCACTTTACGCCGGATAGCACGACCAAAGTCACTCTTCTCACACCATATTGGATTGCTTTGTCATGCCGTTTGTTCACGTGAGATGCAATGTTAATTGCTTACGCAACAAAGACAACCATAGGCAGTGGAGCTTCAGTTCCCCTCCCACAAGTCAATAATAGCTCTACCAGACGTGCGCAATGACTTTGCAACCACTGAGAAAGACGAATGTTCTTCCACATAGTCGGAACCGTCCTCCGTGCCCTTCTTTAACAGGACACATTCTTCCATTTGTCTGCCTCACCGAGGACCCACATTGCTGCCCATACGCGTAATTTATCTCAACCTTATTTCTTTGCAATTGGTTTTCGGGGAGTGCGGTGTTTGGCTGGTTTGTATGGAGTATATGCTTGTCATAAACTATGAAGCGTCGGCCATGTATTGCACGCGCTGACACAGGCAGAGTTTCCCATGTAGCGGTTACAGTGACAAGGGGTTATTTCACGGTCGGCCGATTGAACCATAACTGCTAAATCAATCCGCGGGGATTTGAAATGTTTGCACAAATGTCAAAAATAAAGGGGCAACATTCTTCCGCTTCGTTCACTGTTGAACATTGGCGTAGACAGGCTATCGCTAACTTCTGCCCGTTTGTTTTGTTTGCGCTTACGAATGAGTGGGACCACTGCTGTAGACACAATGTACTCGGAAATGTGAATAAATGAATGACGAGCAGCATACCAGGCACACCAACTAACCCGACGCTACACACGAATACGCTAACCCGAAAACGCGCTTATGATAATACCTCGATTGGTGATGAAACGTTTGCAATCAAATTGCTCAGGTTACCAAAAAGCCAGGGACTATGTGCGCTACCAGAGCTACCAAATTTACCTCTACGGACTACCAGAAATTCTTCAGCATGTTAGAAGTAATCGAGACAATTCAAGCGAAATGCTCGGAAACACCATTCTAGGAACTCGATCCTGCCAGCGTCCGCTCACCCACAGTAGGAGTAGGGGTGCAACATAAACCATTCAGTATTTGGAAACAGGTGGACTCGCAAGTGAACGCGCTAATTTGGACTATGGTATGCTCTGTAATGTGAGCGCACGTGTCAACTGTGAAATGAAAGCTGCATTGTTGAGGAGATGGCGTATGGAGTACTTTTTAATTCGGATCTCGCATTGCTGTGCGGCAGCAATGTTGGTTTCTGCCGTACACAAGCAGAATGCAAGCAGTCGTATCGTTGTGGGAACCGATAATATCAGAAACATCCTAAAGATTTCACATGATTATATCTTGCTCCTGATAATCTGGTCTACCTTGCATTATGAGCATTCCCAGGGCGGCCCAATTCGAGGTATCCAGAATGCAACGTTTATTGCGAAAAATCTTTGCAGATGAAGCACTTATTGGCAATGGACGCAGCGAAAATAACTGAAATTGCACCAGCCTGAGAAATTTCATTCCGTCCGGATGAGAGTTAGGCCCGTAATGAACGCGGATAAAGAGAAATGACAGGATAACAATGAATGTCAATTTGACGACATGTGTTTGCCGAAAAAGCACAGTAATTTGCACATGCTGAAACACTGGTGTTAAATTGAGGATCCTCTGTTACCAATGTGCACGATTTGACTTTGGACGCTAGGTGAGAATGTAATGGTGCTCTAGAGTTTGTGTGTATGTTGCCTCTGTTCTGGTTGACGGGCTCTTCTCATTTTGTTTTTGCGTCTGCAGTTTTCGCTTGCGCTGAACGGGGCACGCGGCACCGAGTTTGGGTTGATGAGTGCACTTTGTTGTTTGGGATAGTTCAATGAATTGCTTACATAGTAAACAATAGCATTTTCGAATGGAACAACGTGAGATGAGGTGTTATCTTTTGTATACTAATGTAGAAGGTTAATTGTGCGCCACTTGGCAAATAAAATCCAGAAGAATCGAAAGTACTATAACGTGTACGCAGGTCGTGATATTAGGTCAGGTCGTTATTTTCACCTTCGTGTTCTGCTTCCTGCGAATTTACAGCATTCGAACACAAGGTCTAGTGCAAATGCATCCACACATTTAAAAGCAACATTTGAGTTGAAAACAGTTCCAACTAGAAAGTATTTGTAACCCGCATTTGGGACAGTTTGAACGTTTTTGCAGCGGCTACTGATATAATGCATACCTATTTGAAATATTCTTGGCGGGTTTTACCAGATCAGTTTGGAAGAGAAGCCACGTAAATTGACCGGGTCATCCGGCCGACAAATACCAACCACCTGAGTTGGCCCGATGGAAAATTACCTCACCCAATGTGAACATAGCAGCGCACACCGCGTTCGCAGGTTTAGCTATCCTCAGCCGAACAGTGCTGCCATTGAGGACAAATATGTCATTGTATTCTGTGCACTGGAATCCTTAAATGGCTGCTGCCTTGTTTCAAGTCGCGCAAATTGACGTGTAGCAATGAGCGGTGGTGCAGAATAATCGGCATATTTATGAGCCGATTTGAGGTATTCCCTATGCCCACTGCATTAATTGACTCTGCTAGAGAACACGTGTGTCATCGTGTTAATGCACTGTAACTTAATCAATTCTCTTNACCACCAGTTCTCGATTGAGCCCAGTCCCTTTGAAACTACTGCACACATGAGTTTCTATGTGATTGGTTACGGTTACCGGTAACCGTTGTAAACTTTAAATGGTATGAACGAAACTTCAATTTTGAGTGGGGTTTCAACTGAATTCAGCTGAAATTCTCGTTTGTGGTTATCCACTCCAACTGAAACTTCAATTGTGGGGTTTCAACTGAATTCAGCTGAAATTCTCGTTTGTGGTTATCCACTCCAACTGAACGTTTCACGCCATGTAGCTTCCTTCTCAGCTGTTGAAATATTCGGTAAATCCTGTAAAAATTGAGTTTGGGTGCAGGGGGAGAGTGTATCGGTCGGCAGGGTGTCAAACCCAGTAAATAGTTGTAAAAACCTGGGGTCGGCTTACACCCATTTTGTTGTTAACGACGCGTTTCAAAAATTTTAGCGTGACAGCTATTTGAGCGAAATTGTTGCAGTTCGCTGCTGATGCATGTAACATAAACTTCAACGCGATGTTTCCCATTTATGCTGAGGCCTTCATCACTTGCTATGTGTACCTGATTGAACTAGTTTGCCGAGATCGTCTTACATGTGATAATTTTTGTAGGTTTGGGCGGTGACTTATTGAGCAAACTTAAGGGTGCGTCCATAAAGCACTTATATTTCGATGTTCGCAGCGCAACGTTCCAACTGTTGCCATATATTCAGCAATCCCAAGTTGTTTGCACCGCGAGTTTGGGTACATTTTTTGAGCAAAACTGATATTAATTAGCCAAATGACAAATCGTAAGATTTTCACTCCTTAGACTAGAAGAATCAGCGTAACAAATTGCGAAATATTTCACAGAGAGCAAGCACAGCCGACAGTAGATCTAACTAGTCGGAAAATGACTAAACGAAATGGAGTACGAATTTGTTGACAAACCTAAGAAAAATACTGCCCCGCGAATTCACGTTTCAGTACATTCAGACTAACCACATTGCTGCCACCTGAATAAAGGCGCTCGTCCGCATGACTTCCGTTTCTCCTATTTACGTTCCCTCAAAAGTGCTCCAAAATATCAGTTCACATGCAATCATGAAACTTCAACAGCCATAGATTATCTGACAAAAAGAAAGCTAAACGGAAATATGTGTGAGTGAAATCTTCTAAAATATACATTTAGAGGGGCTTCTTCCATCGAAGCCAGGGCGCAGACGAGATTTTATTAATGAAACTTGTGCGGACCGATTAAAGTCAGTAAACTATATTACGATTGGATTCATGAAAAGTTTCTGCTGAGCCGTGTGGCGTGAGGATGTCTTATGGTGCGTCAGATATGGTTGCCAATGTTTGTTAGATGTTGCACAACATATACTCAACTCAGACACACAAAACCGCTCTTAGTTCCTAGAGCAAACATATCAAAATAAATGCTCTATCGGTCGGCAGGTTGTCAAACCCAGTAAATAGTTGTAAAAACCTGGGGTCGGCTTACACCCATTTTGTTGTTAACGACGCGTTTCAAAAATTTTAGCGTGACAGCTATTTGAGCGAAATTGTTGCAGTTCGCTGCTGATGCATGTAACATAAACTTCAACGCGATGTTTCCCATTTATGCTGAGGCCTTCATCACTTGCTATGTGTGCCTGATTGAACTAGTTTGCCGAGATCTTCTTACATGTGATAATTTTTGTAGGTTTGGGCGGTGACTTATTGAGCAAACTTAAGGGTGCGTCCATAAAGCACTTATATTTCGATGTTCGCAGCGCAACGTTCCAACTGTTGCCATATATTCAGCAATCCCAAGTTGTTTGCACCGCGAGTTTGGGTACATTTTTCAGGCAAAACTGATATTAATTAGCCAAATGACAAATCGTAAGATTTTCACTCCTTAGACTAGAAGAATCAGCGTAACAAATTGCGAAATATTTCACAGAGAGCAAGCACAGCCGACAGTAGATCTAACTAGTCGGAAAATGACTAAACGAAATGGAGTACGAATTTGTTGACAAACCTAAGAAAAATACTGCCCCGCGAATTCACGTTTCAGTACATTCAGACTAACCACATTGCTGCCACCTGAATAAAGGCGCTCGTCCGCATGACTTCCGTTTCTCCTATTTACGTTCCCTCAAAAGTGCTCCAAAATATCAGTTCACATGCAATCATGAAACTTCAACAGCCATAGATTATCTGACAAAAAGAAAGCTAAACGGAAATATGTGTGAGTGAAATCTTCTAAAATATACATTTAGAGGGGCTTCTTCCATCGAAGCCAGGGCGCAGACGAGATTTTATTAATGAAACTTGTGCGGACCGATTAAAGTCAGTAAACTATATTACGATTGGATTCATGAAAAGTTTCTGCTGAGCCGTGTGGCGTGAGGATGTCTTATGGTGCGTCAGATATGTTGCAAAATATAGACTCAACTCAGACACACAAAACGGCGCTTAGTCACTAGAGCAAAAATATCAAAATAAATGCTCTCGCGGCGTAAGCATCTCTTGCGAGGTAAACAATTCTGGCCACCAGGAAAGATGACACATTTTTTCAGATAATTCATCACCTTCTGTAAGTATGCCTTGACCAGGCCCATTCAACAGGTTGGTACTACGTTTGGTATCAGAGTAACAGCTGTTTTCTGAAAATGGTATGAGATATGACCAGTTGCATTTGTTCTTTGATACACAGCTTGACTGTGTGCATACTTGTGCACGTGTTCTGTGATTCCAAATGTGCAAAAATGTTTTACCACCGCATTATCATCATCATCGGCATCATGACATCAGTGTTCAAAACCAATGCTTCACTGCCGTGCAACCATGATTTATTTGAAAGCTTTATTGTGAGGAAAATAATAAATGTAGAAAGGGAAGTGAATGCATCGAAATGTTAGTAGCCCGGGTGAGTTTATTGGTTATTGATCACCGCCGAACTTGGCAATTAGCCCTCAAATGTTTCATCAATGCGAACGGAAAAAGAGGCAAATCGAAACGGAGAAGATTGCTGAAACGGAAGTATTCAAGATGACCAGTCCACTTGAAGAAACGCAAACCACAATGCAACCAAGACGGCTAAAATACCGGCAAATTCAACAAAGATCCTGTCAACCAACAAGGCAATCATTTTTGGAGATACCAGACAGTAATGATTACCTTACAAAGCACGCAGTGATGATGTTCTCTCTTGTGGTGACGAAAAGTTTCTAAGTCACGTGCCAAGCTCGGCGAACAGGACAGCAGCAACATTATCAACAACTCGCAGGGAAGAGACGTCGTGCTGGCCTACTACAAGTCCGAAGTGCTACGGTCGGTATTTCAGATACAAGCCAGCGGTCTGTTCGCACCAATCAAATCAGTCAAATTCACCTATTTGTTGTCTACAGATAAAGTAATGCAGCATTTGGACCGCACACTAAGTTCCACCATTTACTCATATGCCATGCAGCATACACGTGACCCTATTCGTTATTCGTCTGAATGCTGAACGGCCAGTACATAATTAAACCTACTGGGCATTGATGACTTTGTCAAAAGTGCCCAAATGTGGTTGGGACTTGTGTCCACGGATTATGGTCCGAATGAGAAGAAATTATTGCCCTGTTAGAAAATTTCCTCGTGAAGGATGAGTCGTTTCAATCGATCCAGATGGACGATATGGATCTGCCGTGTACGTATCACTGGATATTTGTAAAATCAGAACATCAAGTTGAGAAAAAGCATCGAGCAGATCGGATCCACGTGCGCCAAGTGTAAATAAGCGGGAACATTTTGTGAGATTCTACGGCTACAAGCTGACTGAGCAGTCTGGGCTGAAGCAGCCGCATCGGGAGACTGCAAAATGAGGATGTCTAATCGACAATGTTGTTATCGTGTTACGCGAATGAACGCGGCTTGAAATCCTTTCCTTAATCGCCCACAAGCATGAATGATTGGCTCAAACTGTGATTGAGCAAATTTGCTAGTTTCAGCCGTATGCTGAATTCGCTAACGGAAGTGCCGGTGACTCGACACTATTCGAAGACCGACGATCAGCTTTGTGATCCAGCTTGTCCAAATCCGCATGATGGTTTGATGGATGTCATGTCGTATTCATCTATCCCTTAGGCCATCTAAACAAAATAAACACGCCTAGTACATGCATGAAGATCGCTGACATAAGAAAGTATAACCATGTCTGTGACAAGCTGGATCCTATTGGGGAACACAAGCCTACGTGTCCACTGGTGATTGAATGAAACCTAGGACAACAAATCTCAGGCTGTGTATGTCTGGGTAGTATTTTCCTGTATTTTCTACACCCATAAATGTGTCCCGACTGCCATGCTTATTTTCACTCAAAATATGCTGAAAAAATGAATAGTTTAGCATAGTTTATCTATCAGGTGTCTCCTATGAATGTGGCGAAAATTGCAAATCTTTGGTGGTTTCCTAATAATCGCTCATCTTTCCAGGTATCTATTGGCTGGTGTTCGTTGAATCGCACGTGGTAAGTGTGTAAATGGTCAGAAAATTTATGCTTTGAATTACGTTGATTACCGTTTTTCCAGCCGGCAAGCAATCGGTCCATAGGAATATATGGGTTGGCTTTTCATTCATCATAGTAATTTCAGCTGCTCAAGTTATCCATCAAAACATTGTGACGGATTCCCTGACTGTCCAATGCGACAACTACAATTCTAAAATTATTAGCCAGTGTGAACAATCATCGCCTACTTTCGACTGGGAAAGATCTACGTCATGACAGGCAGCTACGCTTTGGCAAACTTATTTTTGCCGCGTAATTTTACGCAACGGATTTTTGAACAATCGTCCAAAGGGAACGTATTGAAGATGAACGAGTTCCCAAACCACCACCGCAACCCTGTCCCGAAATGTCTCTTTAGTTTGAAAGGATCACTTCATGGGGCTTTTGCCAAATTTGTGATAAGTTGGGGAAACAAATGTTTACATAAAATTCATTGAACGAATTACTGGTGCTTTCACAGCAATATGCAAATAAAATCACAGGAGTACCAAAGCGTCAGTTTCATTTTATTGAAGAGGGTTTGATTAAATATAGGAGAGCATTGAATGTTTGTCGCAATCCAGATTTTAGCTTTTCCAGACCTACCGCATTGACAGTGCTCTGGAGGGAATACACCGCGTAAAGGAGAGTCTCTTCTTTCCCTGGCAATTGGGCCCAGTATTCAGGAATGGCTACCGTTCGATCATAACCGACCATAAACTCTAATGTTGCCCTTGCAACCGGATGACATGTCTCTTTCTGGTGGTTACACTGATGGTTCTTGAGATAGATTGTCTTCACCCGTTTTCTATCCGCGATGCATTCTGCAATGCCATATATTCTACATTTTACATCTACAGACGGCATTAAACAAGAGAAGTGCCGAAAAGTTGGTAATATATTATAGGTAATTCATTCCAGATGATGAGGGGCGTGTTTTGCCGTCAGATTTCTCAGGAAAGTTACACATGTTCCTGGCAACCATATCCGGGAATTCCTGGAAACGAAGCACCTTCGAGGCGTAATTTTATTGCTTCTTACTATTATTTTGCAAGCCATTTGCTCAAGATCTTCAAAAATTTCGCAGAATCATCGGGGATGCAGCAGTATCAACAAAGTCTTCGACCGAAACGAAGCACGAGGCGTAATTTTATTGCTTCTTACTATTATTTTGCAAGCCATTTGCTCAAGATCTTCAAAAATTTCGCAGAATCATCGATCGGGCAGCAGTATCAACAAAGTCTTCGACCTGCAAGTATAACATTACTCATCTAAGTCACCGCGACTTCGGCAAATTCCAGTTTGGAAATATCCAGGTTTAAGCTCATTAGAAACTCCCAAATATATGGACTTTTTCACAGGGCTCTTAAAGCTTAGCCCGTCGCCATGCAACAGTGCAAACTAATTCGTTCTCTGCGACCCACATTCGGTGCAGTAAGCTGACCTGTCCATTGGTTATCAAATGAAGATTCTGGGACATTTGTGTCTTCTAAACAACCATCGTAGAACGTAACTAAACGGTGCGATTGTGTAGCTTATCCCAAACTATTCAACTTCCTCCATTCACTTTTCTTGACCCTACAGCATATTCTTCTGCGCGTAACTCAGACGAATCCGTAATCCTGTTTAGTATTTATCGCGCAGCAATTTAATTGCAATCCGTAGTGTTAGATGCTTCGTTTCCAAAATAAATGTTCACTATAGAATGCCCCGTTTTGTTTGTGTACGGAGTGGGATGGTTAGTCCCTCTCCCCAGCCCAAACTCTTTTTGGATGGTCAACTGCTCTCCAAAAAAAATCCAGCAACCCACCTCTAGCTGGCCAGGATTTCTAAAGTTGTCCGATTAAATCAACATGAGGTTGGGCATTGACGCAAGTACTTGTCGCATCAGTCAACGGAATGAAATTGCATGAAGCAAATAATTACATAAATAAAGCTAGCTTGGAAATACCAAATCCATGCGAAATTGAAAACAGTATTTGAAACAAGGCTGCAAACATCGGACACGTTAGTATCGGGAACTTCCGAAGGAGGGTCACGCAAATGATTACGGTCGACGGTCATTATCTCGCACGACTGATTGGCTTGAGAAAATGCCTCTGCATATGCATCGCTTTTAAAGATGACATATTGCTGTCGGCATCAGCTTGATCACGTTGAGTGTTCTGCAACCAGGTTATGAACTCAAAAGAGGAAGCAACTAGAATGATCAACAATTTTAGTCAAGTAGGCTTTTCGGGAAAAGGCAGCACCATCATGCAAAATTGATCAGTCGGCTTACTATTAGCAGAAATCTTCTCAAAACAACCTCATTCGTTAGCCTGAATGTAGCTGCTAATCACCAGACGAACAACTTAGAGGTCGAGCCAATCAGCTCTTCACGTTTTGATTATTGAAGATGTCCCCCAGTGGGACCAGGTGTGATCAGTTAATAAGCGCCGACCGTTTAGAACATCCCTGAATGGACGACTTTTTCTTCAACCAGAAAATACAAAATTGCCGAAATGTTGCACTGCTTTGGAGTATACAAGTCTGTGACCTGGCCGTGGCGAAATTCTCAAGCAAGATATGCCACCGGAGTTTTCGAAAATACATTCGTGTAAGGTCTGGACAAGATAGGTTCAATGCGCAACTATTTCAAAAAAAATCGGGTTCCCACATTAATTTGTACCAGCTCAATCCAAAGGACGTTGCGTTCACAGATTGTGTCTACTCCTCGCACCTATCATCAAGAATTAAGGATGAACAAGCGAGCACTATGTTCACGAAATCCAATATGAATGGTCCGCATAATATTGTCCACATTTCTGGTTGCAATAACAAGGATTCCGAACTCGCCGACGTAGCTTTTGATATCAAACGCTGTCGAATCCAAGCCACATCACTGTTTGCTGTTTGAGCCATATAAATTAGCTAATAGTAATGACAACACCATAATTTTCGCACCACTTAAAACAAATGTACACAGTTTCTGGCTAAATGTATTGCTGGGTTTGACTGCTAATATCCTCGGTTGTCAAGTATGACCTTTAGCACTGACAAACTGCTAACTAGAAAGCAAATTAAACGCCTTCGTTTAAAGCACACGCCAAAACCCCATCGATAAACTGTTGAACCGTGCTTCAGCAATCCTTCCTTTGGTTACCAATACGCTAAGACGAGTTGATCGTAGCTTAATCTGTAGCGATTGCAAGTAGCAAACTCAGGTCCATCATCGTGCAACCAAATTTACCACAATCAACTTTCAAATTTCCTATCCTTCAACGTACCTGTTATTCAGCTACCCTGAATGAGCTTTATCCTGTTGAACTTTCCTGTATCGCAACGAGAGAGCGCAAATAAAATTTAGGGATGGCACTTTGTTTACGGTGTGTGACCCGACCAAGTTATCTTCAACTGGTCAACCTACCAACAAAGGTCTCGCTTAACTTTTCATTCAGTGAGAGAATCAGCATTCCCCAGTGAATGTTGCCATGACGTTGGATGCAAATTTCCGTAGATGAATGCAGACCAATTTTAGTGTCACCAGATTTCGATCCTCATGGACTTCACTTGTACAGGTGCTCCAAGTTAGGCCTTAAATTGCCTGTGACATTCCTGCAATCACCTCCTTACAACGATATCAAGAATGAGCCTCCGAATCCACGGTAAATATAAGAACCTGTGTTTTCACGTGGATTCCGTAAACGTGGCCACCAGCTGACCCATCACATAGTCTATGATTGGACAATCACATGTCACTAGCCGGTCAAGCTCTTTCTAATGCTTGTGTTCTGATTTCATCTGGTTTCATTCCCATAATAAGTTTCCTTAACACTGAGGGATACAAAATTCCAGTGAATCCCTGTCATTGGGAACAGGGACTGGCAAGCAGACTTAATACGGAAGACAAATCGAGAAATAGCAAAATTTACGTACACTAACGACCAAAAAAATCTCACCTACGTGTAGGCGTACAATTTGCAGCGTTATTACGGATCAGCCGCATCCAGTCGTTTCAATTGTGTAAAGTTGCAGCTACTCGCAAATAGAGGCATGCACGCGAACTGCGGTTTTCTTCTTTTCAAACGTAGTGGGTTGCTGAGAACAGTACGTGTGCAGTATGAGCATTGCGGCGACCAAAACAACCGTTGCCGTCAAGAAACATACCCGTGGAGACCCTATATGGGCCAGTCTGTTAGTTGTCTTCCGGGGTAGTTTCTTTGTGATCCAGCTTGTCCGAATCCGCATGATGGTTTGATGGATGTCATGTCGTATTCATCTATCCCTTAGGCCATCTAAACAAAATAAACACGCCTAGTACATGCATGAAGATCGCTGACATAAGAAAGTATAACCATGTCTGTGACAAGCTGGATCCTATTGGGGAACACAAGCCTACGTGTCCACTGGTGATTGAATGAAACCTAGGACAACAAATCTCAGGCTGTGTATGTCTGGGTAGTATTTTCCTGTATTTTCTACACCATAAATGTGCTCCCGACTGCCATGCTTATTTTCACTCAAAATATGCTGAAAAAATGAATAGTTTAGCATAGTTTATCTATCAGGTGTCTCCTATGAATGTGGCGAAAATTGCAAATCTTTGGTGGTTTCCTAATAATCGCTCATCTTTCCAGGTATCTATTGGCTGGTGTTCGTTGAATCGCACGTGGTAAGTGTGTAAATGGTCAGAAAATTTATGCTTTGAATTACGTTGATTACCGTTTTTCCAGCCGGCAAGCAATCGGTTCATAGGAATATATGGGTTGGCTTTTCATTCGTCATAGTAATTTCAGCTGCTCAAGTTATCCATCAAAACATTGTGACGGATTCCCTGACTGTCCAATGCGACAACTACAATTCTAAAATTATTAGCCAGTGTGAACAATCATCGCCTACTTTCGACTGGGAAAGATCTACGTCATGACAGGCAGCTACGCTTTGGCAAACTTATTTTTGCCGCGTAATTTTACGCAACGGATTTTTGAACAATCGTCCAAAGGGAACGTATTGAAGATGAACGAGTTCCCAAACCACCACCGCAACCCTGTCCCGAAATGTCTCTTTAGTTTGAAAGGATCACTTCATGGGGCTTTTGCCAAATTTGTGATAAGTTGGGGAAACAAATGTTTACATAAAATTCATTGAACGAATTACTGGTGCTTTCACAGCAATATGCAAATAAAATCACAGGAGTACCAAAGCGTCAGTTTCATTTTATTGAAGAGGGTTTGATTAAATATAGGAGAGCATTGAATGTTTGTCGCAATCCAGATTTTAGCTTTTCCAGACCTACCGCATTGACAGTGCTCTGGAGGGAATACACCGCGTAAAGGAGAGTCTCTTCTTTTCCTGGCAATTGGGCCCAGTATTCGGGAATGGCTACCGTTCGATCATAACCGACCATAAACTCTAATGTTGCCCTTGCAACCGGATGACATGTCTCTTTCTGGTGGTTACACTGATGGTTCTTGAGATAGATTGTCTTCACCCGTTTTCTATCCGCGATGCATTCTGCAATGCCATATATTCTACATTTTACATCTACAGACGGCATTAAACAAGAGAAGTGCCGAAAAGTTGGTAATATATTATAGGTAATTCATTCCAGATGATGAGGGGCGTGTTTTGCCGTCAGATTTCTCAGGAAAGTTACACATGTTCCTGGCAACCATATCCGGGAATTCCTGGAAACGAAGCACCTTCGAGGCGTAATTTTATTGCTTCTTACTATTATTTTGCAAGCCATTTGCTCAAGATCTTCAAAAATTTCGCAGAATCATCGGGGATGCAGCAGTATCAACAAAGTCTTCGACCTGCAAGTATAACATTACTCATCTAAGTCACCGCGACTTCGGCAAATTCCAGTTTGGAAATATCCAGGTTTAAGCTCATTAGAAACTCCCAAATATATGGACTTTTTCACAGGGCTCTTAAAGCTTAGCCCGTCGCCATGCAACAGTGCAAACTAATTCGTTCTCTGCGACCCACATTCGGTGCAGTAAGCTGACCTGTCCATTGGTTATCAAATGAAGATTCTGGGACATTTGTGTCTTCTAAACAACCATCGTAGAACGTAACTAAACGGTGCGATTGTGTAGCTTATCCCAAACTATTCAACTTCCTCCATTCACTTTTCTTGACCCTACAGCATATTCTTCTGCGCGTAACTCAGACGAATCCGTAATCCTGTTTAGTATTTATCGCGCAGCAATTTAATTGCAATCCGTAGTGTTAGATGCTTCGTTTCCAAAATAAATGTTCACTATAGAATGCCCCGTTTTGTTTGTGTACGGAGTGGGATGGTTAGTCCCTCTCCCCAGCCCAAACTCTCTTTGGATGGTCAACTGCTCTCCAAAAAAAATCCAGCAACCCACCTCTAGCTGGCCAGGATTTCTAAAGTTGTCCGATTAAATCAACATGAGGTTGGGCATTGACGCAAGTACTTGTCGCATCAGTCAACGGAATGAAATTGCATGAAGCAAATAATTACATAAATAAAGCTAGCTTGGAAATACCAAATCCATGCGAAATTGAAAACAGTATTTGAAACAAGGCTGCAAACATCGGACACGTTAGTATCGGGAACTTCCGAAGGAGGGTCACGCAAATGATTACGGTCGACGGTCATTATCTCGCACGACTGATTGGCTTGAGAAAATGCCTCTGCATATGCATCGCTTTTAAAGATGACATATTGCTGTCGGCATCAGCTTGATCACGTTGAGTGTTCTGCAACCAGGTTATGAACTCAAAAGAGGAAGCAACTAGAATGATCAACAATTTTAGTCAAGTAGGCTTTTCGGGAAAAGGCAGCACCATCATGCAAAATTGATCAGTCGGCTTACTATTAGCAGAAATCTTCTCAAAACAACCTCATTCGTTAGCCTGAATGTAGCTGCTAATCACCAGACGAACAACTTAGAGGTCGAGCCAATCAGCTCTTCACGTTTTGATTATTGAAGATGTCCCCCAGTGGGACCAGGTGTGATCAGTTAATAAGCGCCGACCGTTTAGAACATCCCTGAATGGACGACTTTTTCTTCAACCAGAAAATACAAAATTGCCGAAATGTTGCACTGCTTTGGAGTATACAAGTCTGTGACCTGGCCGTGGCGAAATTCTCAAGCAAGATATGCCACCGGAGTTTTCGAAAATACATTCGTGTAAGGTCTGGACAAGATAGGTTCAATGCGCAACTATTTCAAAAAAAATCGGGTTCCCACATTAATTTGTACCAGCTCAATCCAAAGGACGTTGCGTTCACAGATTGTGTCTACTCCTCGCACCTATCATCAAGAATTAAGGATGAACAAGCGAGCACTATGTTCACGAAATCCAATATGAATGGCCCGCATAATATTGTCCACATTTCTGGTTGCAATAACAAGGATTCCGAACTCGCCGACGTAGCTTTTGATATCAAACGCTGTCGAATCCAAGCCACATCACTGTTTGCTGTTTGAGCCATATAAATTAGCTAATAGTAAT
>NW_008752277.1:10113-23472 GCF_000715545.1 Opisthorchis viverrini | reverse complement strand
TACAGTGTTTGTAGCTGCCACAGTTTCGTACATCGATGATTACTGAACTGTATATTTTAAAGTAAGTATGAAGACTATACAAGAAACGTGGTCATTTTTGGCATTCATTATTATCTTGGTACATTTCGTCCGCACAGTGCACCCAATACTGAGGCGGAAGAAATGGCACACCTCAGGTGTATTATTAATGACTTTTGTTGCGAGCTCTGAAATGCGGATCTTCAAATCACACCGTCTACGAAGATTTCCCCCACAGATGCAAAATTCTGACCGCGCTGACAGTGACTACGTACCCCAGTGCTCCATTTTTCCCAAGAAATATATTATCACGGACATTTTTCTCAAAAATGCTCGCATCATCGCCTCCCACAGCGATGTAATTGCTTGTATTCTGTTAAAGCAGAAACCAAAAATCCTGCCTACAAGAACGAACAAAAACATGACTATTGCGTCAAAATTATCACAAGCATTTATTCACCATAAACCAGCGAATAGTCTCACCTTACCCAAAAGCTATTGATCAGAAACCATAATGACGCAATTCATCGACCGCTTAATGACGGTTTCGCAATTTGGGGCCCGTGTGTTGGGCACCGACAATGAGTTCACGTCAACCGTATGTTCTGCCTAAAAACAAATTCAACACTAAATTAGCGGAGTACAATCATTTGCGAACACATCAGAGTTTGCAAGAGCCTCACCAGCATTGCAAAGCAGCTCTTCAAATCACACCATCTACGAAGATTTCCCGCAACAGATGTGAAATCCTGACCGCGCTAACATTGAACACGTACCCGGATCTTCTAGATTTTGTAAATAATATATGAACTCCTTTGGGTAATTCTTCGACAGCCGAAGACCGTTTTCGCCCTACTTGAGGATCATCCGTTAGGCGCAGTCCCTAAGCTTAGGACGACGTTTGATCTATCTGAAAACAGATGCCAATATTCAGCACCACCGCTCAACGCTGCACGTCAAATCGCGTTACCCGGAACGACACAGCTACGAGGCGACGGTTCTACTTCACCGAATATGTAATTATTTCCATATTTATCCTCAATATCAGCATTATTTGGCTGAGAATAGCTAAACGCGCAAGCCATATGTGCATCGTCATGTTAACCCCGGGCGAGGAGAATTTCAATAAGCTGAACCAGGGTGGCTGTTCTTTCGAACTGTTGTCGTAAATCCCGCCCAGATCACATCCGCCAGCGTAGATGAGCTCCGTGATCCTACTGGGTATCAGTAATGACCGACCACACTGCATTAATTCAAACGGGTAACCAGTTCCAAACGGACTGCATTGAGCACATCCACGGCCCAAGATGAACTCCATGATCCCATTGGCCACATTTGCACAGTCCCCATTAATTCCGTCATTTTCAGGATTAGTCATTCTATGTGATCATGTCTGCAGGCCGATATTAGTTGTTCCGCCCAGTGGTTCATAAATCCTTTTGGACAACGCTCAACCCTCGATTGGGCAACTGAGAAACAATTTACCTACTGGCATAGCACGAGAACACTGGTTACTCAGTATTTTAGTCGGAATTTATATAAGCATGTCGGCTATCTGACCCAAAAAGCACTAGAATGTGGGCTATTCCAATTGCATTCAAAATGTACCCATAGGAAGTACATTCTAAGAATCATGTCCTCATTTGTTGTGACAGAGCCCAACAATGTTTTTCGTTTTAAATCCTTTGATCAAATGGATTAAAATGATTGTTTACTGACATACCTGACTACGGCGCGTCATTGATTGTCCACTGATAAGTTAGTACAAAATTTGGCAACTTCAGTCACACTACTTACCATATTCAGGTAGCTCAGACTTGGAATGAAGTTCACACGACGAGTGATATGCTATGTTTTGAGACACTGATGGCGTCCTGAGGACTTGCAATAATAAGGATAATGGAATGAAATCAAAAGTGTTCACGTAAACCTACGTTTGCCAGTCTTGTCAACATATACGAAACTTTCCCTCATGCAATGTGGCACCAATGGCATGACGGAGGTTGCAGATCTGAACCTTGCACCAATAATGATGATGTGCGTCGATGATTTTCTCCTGAGTGGCTCCAAAAGGATGTGCAGCTTTATAATCAGGTATTTTTGTGAGGCGATATGGGTCGGACACCTGAAACTATATCTTGGTTCCCCGATCGAGGCGAACAACATAGTCCGATGTGTAAAACAAGGATATACCAGTTTGAGGACCGGTTGGGTGCGTTTTAGAAACGACAAAGTGAAGTGTCGACAAAAGCGTTTATCTTCTCTGTATTAGATGAAGCACAAAGTTCTGCGCGTCGAATGTCTGCAGTTATGTTCAAAACTGTATTAAACCACAGGAATCCTCCATCTAGTCCACCTATGATATATGCTTACTCTGGTTAAATAAATGTGCGTTAGATAATTATGAGTCTCGGGAAAGCCGACGCTCACTAATTGGCCATACGGCTGGATGTTATCAACCAGTTGGGCTTGGCGCACATTGTTAAGATGTGAGCATTGTCCAAAATAATTTATAAACTGTTAGTGAGGGCAATTAATATCGGGCTGCGAACATAGTCACTTCAAATGACTAATTCTGTTATGCTGCAAACAAACCGACGAGACAAATGGAGATAGTTCCAGCGTGGTCAGGAATCACTGGTACCAAATACTTTCAGGGAATCCATTTTTGCCGAAAAATGTGATCAAACTAGTCATTGTGGAACTACAATGCAATGGGAATTAATCTGTGCGAGTTGAAGAGAGCAGCTTGGAACAAAACAACGTGCATTTAATCGGCTATCCCGCCGGCCATTATCAACCACCTGAGTTGACCCAATCGAAAGGTTATTCATCCAGTGTGAACATAGCAGTGCATAGTGAGCACTCACTTTCAACTGTTCTCGACCAAATAGTGCTGCTACGGAGGAAAGATATGGTACTATATTCTGTGCACTTGAATCGTCGACAAGCTGCTCTGTCGTCTCAGGCCGCGCAGGATGATGTGCATCATTGAGCAGTGGTGTTAAACTTCCGGCAGTATTACGAACTGTTCTCAGGTACTCAGACAACTTATCAACCATGACCTTAGAAAATAACTTTCTGTGTCTCATCATAGTGCATTTTAATCCGGTGAATTTTATTGCGGAAAAAGTGCAATTTGGTTGAGAGAGTGCCTGCTCAGCGACTCAAACACACAGTTCATGGGGCGCGATCCGGTTGGAAATTATTTGGAAACATATTCGTGGGTGGTTTTTCGAGAGAGACATTAGTCCACTCGGTGAAATTTCAAATCTGGAGAAACCAGCCGGAAATTCGCGAAGCTCACGCACAGAACCACTGCATGGCATTTATTAGCGTGGCGATTGGGATCGGTTGTTCGTCTATATAATTCACGCACTTCCCTTATCAATTGCGAATTGTTTTCAAGTTCACTCACGCACGCGTCTACCACATCCAGGCAGATTTACCAAACGAAATATCTGGACCACACTCAACTTCCTTTGCGAACAATAGGGGACAAAATCGCCGAAATTTGGTGACCCGTATCGGGTGGGCGAAGAATTTCGTGCAGCCACGTTGTATGAATCTCATAATGACCACCCACTTTACGCCGGGTAAGACGACCAAAATCACTCTCCTCACATCACATTGGATTGCGACATCATGTCGTTTGTTCAGGTGAGATGCAATGTTAACTTTTTACGCAATAAAGACAACCATAGGCAGTGGATATTTAGTTCCATTCCCACAAATCAATATTAGCTCTACCAGACGCGCGCAATGACTTCACAACCACTGAGGAAGACGAATGACCTTCCACATCCTCGGAACCATCCACCGTGCCCTCCCATAAAATCATACATTCTTCCATTTTTCTACCTCGCGGCAGACCTTCACTGCTGCCCAGACGCGTATTTTTTCCAAATGTGTTTTTGGGGGGTGAGGTGTTTCTCTGGTTTGCATGGAGTATATGCTCGTCACAAACTGTGAATCGTCATCCGTGAATTGCACCCGCTGACCCAGGCAGAGTTTCCAAAATAGCGGCTACAGTGACAAAGGGTTGATTTCACGGTCGACCTGTCGATCCATAACTGGTTAAGTCAATCCGCGGGGATTTGGAGTACTTGCACAAATGTCCATCCGCTTCGTTCACTGATGAACATTGGCGAAGACAGGCTATCGCTAACCTTTGCCCGTTTGTTTCGTTTGCGCTTACGAATTATTGGGACTAGAGTTGTTAACACAATGTACTCGGAAAATGTGAATAAATGAATGACAAGCAGCCTACCAGGCACCACAACTAACCTACCGCTACTCACTACCACGCTAACCCGACCACGCACTTATGATATCACCTCGATTGGTGATGAAACGTTTGCAATCAAATGGCCCTGGTCTGCGAACAAGCCAGCGACCATGTACGCTACCAGAGCTACCAACATTTTCCTCTACGGACTACCAGAAATTCCTCAGCATATTACAAGCAGATCGGGACTATTCAAATAAAATACTCCGAAAGCATTTTTTTTCGGAACTCGATCCTGCCAGCGTCCGCTCACCGACAGTATGAGTAAGAGTGCTATATAAACCATTGATTACATGGCAACAGATTGACTCGCATGTTGAAGGCGCTAATTTGGATTACGACATGTTGTGTAACGAAAACGCATGAGTCAACTTTGAAATGAAAGCTACAATGCTGAGGAGATGGAGTATGGAGTTATTCTTAATTCGAATCTCGCACTGCTGTGCGGCAGTACTCTTTGTTCGTGCCTTACACAAGCAGAATGCAAGCAATAGTATCGTTTTGTGAATCGATGATGTCAGAATCATCCTGAAGATTTCCCATGAGTATATATTGCTCCTGATCATGTGGTCTACCTTGCATTGTGACCATTCTCAGGGCGACCCAATCTGGGATATCCAGAATTAAGCAGTTGCTGCAAGAAATCTTCGCAGATGAAGCACTTGTTGGCAATAAATGCGGCGAAAATCACTACAATTGCACCAGCCTGAGAAATTCTATTCCGTCCGGATGAGAGTTAGGCCCGTAATTAACGCGGATAACGAGAAATGACAGGATAACAATGAATGCCAATGTGACGACATTTGTCATATGGTGGGAACCACCTGTTTGCCGGCAAAGCACAGAAGTGTGCACATGGTGAAACACTGGTGCTAAAATGAGGAACCCCTGTAACCAATGTGCACGATTTCACTTTGGACGGCGGGTGAGAATGCATCGTTGCCGTAGAGATTGTGTGTATGTTGCCTCTGTTCTAGTTGCACATGCATCCACAAATTTAACTGCAACATTTGAGTTGAAAACAGTTCAAACTGGAAAGTATTTGTAATCTGTATTTGGGACAGCGTGAAATCATTCAGCGGCTTCCGATGTGATGCTTAACTATTTGAATTATTCTAGGTGGGCTTTACCGAATCAGTTTGGAAGAGAAGCCACGTAAAGTGACCGGTCATCCGGCTGACAAATACCCACCACCTGAGTTGACCCGATGGAAAATTACCTCACCCAATGTGAACACCTGAGTTATGCCATTTCTTCCGCTTCAGCATTAGGCGCATATTTGAGCGATGGAATGATACCGTGATAAATGTGGATGCCAAAACGCCCACATTTCGTGTGCAGACTTCATAATTACTTCGAAACAAATGAACGACTAGTAACCAAGAGGCACGAGTCGACTGCGAAAGGGATGCACAAATGTAGTATGCCTTAGGCGTTGTGTATGTTCTGAATCTTGTGTGGCCGTCGAGGTCCTATGCGTTTGTTTTCATATCTGCATTTTTGCCTTCTCTTGAATGACGTCTCCCTATCACACTTTTTCACTTCATTCATAAGTACACCTCGAAGACTGGATTGTTTCCATGTATTTGAACTAGGTCGATGAATTTCGTACGGAATAAACGACAGAGATTTTAAATCGTTCATTGTGGGAAGCAGTATTCATTCTGAACTATAAACGATGGTTAGTTGCGCGCCATTCAGCACACATTCCGCCAGAATCCAACTACTATAGCCTGGTTGCGACCGACTTTTACCTGATCCATGATTTTGTGACATTGTGTAAGGAAATATGGGATTGGGTGTATGGACCATTTTGTTTGGTCAGAACAGTCTTTCCAGCGTTTTGTGATCAGACCCAGCAGCAGTCATGTAACGTACAGGGACGCATGAATCGGCACTTCCAGAAAAAATCAAGTTTGACGAATGTGGTAAATAAACCAGCGCTTTGTCACAAAGCTTGTGCCTCACTTAATTCATCGCCGCACACGTTTTCCTGATGGACTCAAATTAGGGGGAAATAGTGACACCGAAGTATGTATGTGGGAACTGATGAGCATGGGCACATTCACGTGTTCGTGAAGGTGTAGCAAGTTCAAGTTTGTGAGAATCCCTTACACAAGCCCTCACTGTTCCGGTTTGTCTGTCTTGAGAAGACTGGGACATTTAGAGCCTGCAGTTTCTCATAGTCGAATATCCGATTTGTTGTTCTTTCTGTCCTTCATTATTCTCATTTTTCGCACTTGTTGATCCAGCTGGTAACCGGTTTTAATATGTGGGCTGAAATCTTCCATTAAACCCTCGGAATGTTGTGCCTGTTTTTTAAGATGGCGATAGGTGGCCATTTCTCCGCATACTTTAGATATAGGTTTATATTTTTGGTACATGGGGTGATACATTTCACAGAAAACAAACTACTCTTCGAAGCATGCAGGGGAATAGGAAACGCGGTCTTAGGTAGTCCGATTTGAAAAGTGACTGTGTGTGGCTGTCAATACACGTAGAATCATTAGCAAAGACAGCTTTGGATGGCTGAAATACCAAACCGACCAAAGATCTTTGAATCCATCTTGCGCAACTACCGTAGGACTAGCTTTTCACACAGAAGGATGGAAATTGCAGAGGACGTTCGACAGAGGGTAGCACGCGAATCGAACCAGGAGAACTAGACCTTGGGCAAGATCCATGTAGGTTCCCCTTTCAGCCCAACACTTGGGTCAGCCAGCATTACACAAAAAATCCCTCGGTCGACACGTAACAGAGATTTACCTGGGTCATACACTAGCCGCCTTATACCTCGATCAACCTCGTAACCTAGCCACGTGGCCTGTTGAAGCTTTCGTACAAAAGTGAAACGCCGCCAGCAATAAATCTGACGATTGTTACCTAATTATTCAGGGTACTAATCCGCCGGTTTTCGTCAACTTCGGGCCGTTATTTCCGTTGCCTTCAGTTCTCTACTCATGGTGTGATTTGAACGTCCTCCTTCTATTTATAATACGTTTTTGTACTTTTAGTGGGCTAGCCGGCTGAATGAGGGATATCGTTTCGGTAATGAAGGCAATTCGTTCGGGTTACGTTCTCAACGCTTTGTTCATCGGTTACGTTTCTGAGAAATCCCATGCTGTGCCGTCTAAATTGACAGATTTTCGTCATTGTTAACATTGTTTTTTACACATATAACAATGTGAAATCCCACGACAATGTGGTCCGTGAGGCCAACTGATTTTCTGTGGAAAGCGGATCCATTCATGAGCGGCGAGAACGTAGTGAACTGTGGAACAGAATGGATCAGAGCTTGGATTTGTTCCATAGACAGCTTTTTACCACTATTTTACCAGCGCACGTTGGACGCATCTGAATTCCCACGTCCGAAAGGGCGGACGGATTAACGCTTCAACGATGGGATTGGTATAGCCAACGCGTCATCGATCCGACGTCCCGGTAGTTTTCCTGGTTTTGACGATCGTCAGGCCCGCCTGCGCGGAATTTCCAATCAACTGGAGGCTGACATGTCAGGTGCTCGGATTTGAAACCCGGACATGGCAATAGGTGTGCACCGTTGATGAGCTATAATAAGGGAGAAACTCGAGCCATTGCTTCCCATCTCTCTGGTGTGGAATCGTCACAATAATTATGCCAGGGCAGCAGAACGACTTCAAAAGAAAGTGGTGTGAATTTGACCCTAAGGGAGTCATTGGTGGGGTATTAGAAAAGAGTTGAAAATGTCACCCATTGGATGTGAATTTTGGATACGTTGAGGTTGTCGATGCTGGCCCTCATTGGATGACAGCCTAGTTCGGGAAGATTTGTGCCTTGAGTACCTGAGTGACAAGGCTAGCCTCAACTACCTGAGGCCTTTTTCTTTGAAGTTGGTGGAAAAGAGGTGACGTGATGCACCGGTTCCCAGTACGTAGTTATTTTGGGGCTAATTCTTGCTGAATTCCAATTTCTTACAATCATGATGGCGGTTCATCTCACTGTTTGGATCTTTCAGCAATGGTAATCCATAAGTATACGTCATTTTTTGTTCGAGTTACTAGGTAGATGCACCAGCGCTCTGCCGGGGAATATCTGGAAAAATCCTCGGGTTCCTATCCTTCTGGCTTGGTCAGCGACTGCCAGATCCATATTGACGTCTTGGATGGCACTCAAGGTTACTATGTGCAACTTGAATCCTTGTGACCTGTGTGGAGACGGGTTTCATCTTGTCAGATTTACTGAGGCCTCCCCGGTTTGACGGAGGTGTAAGTTTTTCGTCATATGTTGGCTCGTTCGGTGGGTGGTACATGCCCGCAACAGGGCGATGGTCACCACTCGCTGACACCAGAGTGGAAGATCCTTAATTTCTATTGAGGATTTCTGTGAACTTGCAGTTCGGTGTGGTGCAGCCGCAAATGACAACTCATTCACGTTTTGCTTGTGTGTCCCGTCTGATGAGCGATGTACCAGATGAGGGTTTTCGGAACTCATTGGGTCAGTTTAGCCTCTATTCGGTTAAAGAGAATCATATATACGGTAGGGTTGTCAGTAACAACAAACGCGTACTCGTATATATTTCACTCTCGTCTATATGCACTCGGTATTCGTTTCAGCGGTGAACGCGAATCCCAGTGGGTACCTGTATGTGTGTTCCGCATTCAGGGTTTTCATTACGGTTCGTTATTTTCGTTCATTCAACATGCTAGGTGATCGTGCAGACTTGCGCCACATTAAGAACTTCCAAGATATTCATGTTGGGACGGCAGTACGAACGCTGTTCCAAATTGGAAAAATAATAACATCTGTGTTTTAGTGTCTTTTTTGGTAGCTGCAGATCCGTACTGTTTGCGTGTTGATGTGCGTACTCAGTAACTAAAGCCGTTCGGCGAAGGATTGTTTGGTATCCTGGATACGAGTATAATTTTCACATAGTATCCAGATGTGTAGTGGATTAGACGCATCAAGGTCGATGGGGTTTAGGGGGCGGCGGTGAGCGGAACTATACAGGTCGAAATGGCAGCATCCGCAGAATCCTTCCTGCTTGATCGGTGACTTCAACAGTATGGTGCGGATTCACTCCGAAGATTGTTAATCGACTTTGCCTCTGACGATACACTTGTTCACAAATTCGTCTGGGCGCGCTAGCATATCCCCGATATTTTTGGGGGAAATCGAATTGAACCATGGCTACTTAGTTTGCTTCAGTAGCATGAATCCGACGAGCGTTATTTCGTCGTCCTCGTATTGTTTTCCGATCAGATTCGATTGTTACGATGCTCTTGATGCGGCAACTTTATCTGGAGGCTACAGAATATTTGGTCTGGGGCACGAGTTGGGAGATTACGGACAGTAGATATACTCAGAAGTAAAAGCGGCAAGTTACTTCCAGACATGCTTCAGCACTCGTGCTTTTGTGATACAAAACCTTGTCAAAATGGCGGGACATGCAATATTTCGTGCAAACTTTCCGCGGGATTCTGCTACTGCAGTGAAATTGTCTTCGGCAATATGACTTTGAAGCCTCAATATGTGTTCCAACGAAAGCGGCTGAGTTTGAAAGAGAACGAAATACCCAGTCTTTACCCACAGAAGCAATTCTGATCCTCCGTTGAGAACTCAGTGCCGCTAAACCAAAGTGAGTTCTTCTTCATGGTGACTTAGATGACTAAGACCTCGAAAACGCGAAAGCCACCACCCTTTGGAGATGCCGATTGATGACGATACGAGGCACTATATGTCCAGAGTTTTCGAATTCCCATCATTCAACACAAAACAAAATTTCTCAGAGATAATCTGGCGTGTTTCTTGTGCAAGTGTCACTGAATGAAGCAAGCCGGATTGCCTATTAGTCATCTAGGTGACGCAGGCCTCCGAGTAGTACACAAGTTCATGGTGATCTGGAAAGTTCAGAAGAACGGATCCATACGATCACTGGATTCATTTGCATTCATTCGGCTGAAATTCGATGTCTTCTTCCAAGCTCATCAAATCTGTTGGGAATCGCCTGTTTGTATGCACAGAAGGAATGTAATCCAGTTCAAATGAGTCATCCTTGCACATCAATGGAGCCCCCGGGAGTAGCTCCCCGAAGAAACTCTCGATTTCTCCCAGCCGCACCCCCAGTTACTGGTGATCAATGTTGTCAACGTTGCTGTTTTTCACATAAGTGGGGTTTCGTTTCTCAAGACTCCATTAACCGGGTAAGGTTTGCTTGATAACCTTTTCCTCACCATAGCTAACCTGTGTTTCTATTCTATGTCTCGAAAGGATCCGTAGATCCGCTGTTCTAATTGCAATCTGCGGGAATCTACTCTTTTTGCGGCTGTCACTGGCGGTTTATTTATCATACTGAACCATGCTATTTGGATTTTACAAAAGACCGGATTATTTGCCTACCAACCGCTCATCATGTTTTGTTTAGGTGTAGACGCCGGCTTATCAACAGGTGTGAACACCGTATACCTGTGCAAACATGTGAACACGTGTGATCAGCAGGGGACGACGGGTAGAAAATAGCGAACGACCATGTGTATGGTTTCACAAGCTACTGCGTTACGCTGCAAGCTGGTTTAGAGAGAGCTTCAATCTGGTATTCTGAACAAATAACCCACCATCGATAGATGAACTGATCCCATTGCATCGGCAATTGTAGCTTGACCACGTGATGCACGTCAATCGACCGACTTCCTCCGAGAGTTCTTTTCGCACAACCACGTGAAGGATGGATACGAGCAAGAGGCGGTCAAAAGACGACTTGGCAGCGAAGTATAAAAGCCACTACCAGCAAACTCAGGTGCGCTGGTCATTGCCACCTTCCTGGATGGTGACCCATAGACGAGCCACATGAATGGTTGGAGATATTGTCAGGCGTGGCCCAGTCGCACATTTAAAAGCACTCGAGCATGCAAGCCCAAATTTATCAGCTCGCGCGTCCAATGAGCGGCCACCTACCCGTCCCCCCTAAATCATCAATGTACGAAACTGTGGAAGCTACAAACACTGTACGGCATGTAAACGGTTCTTACGTTTGACAATTACACATATATATGTATATATATATGTACCGTGACGCGAATCTGAACTTTGGTCAACAATGGGCTCTGTGAACTCGTTAAAAGCACAGCATAGTTTCACATTGTTGTTTTTTCACGGTCTACTCCACATATATACGAAGAGAACATGGCTAACCGAGACTGTCGGCATAACGAATATAGTCGACATACCCAATACAACAGCCTCCGCTCGGCCTACGCTCGGACGACGACGCTCGTCATTTCACACAGCACACTGACCTAAGTCAAATCTGTAGGAATTTGTTAGAATGAGGTACAGAAGACCTGACAAAATACGTTCCTAACTCGAATCTTCTGTATTGAGCTATATTCCACCGGGGAATCCACGGACTGTATGTAATAGGTGCGATGGCGATCACCACATGGTGATTCGCTGCGGTCATTTCGATCTTTGAAAATTTTGCGCGTCTTTTACAATTATTGTGGAACTGAGAATGTCTTCTGTATACATCAAGTGTGAATTCCCTTGCTTTCCAAAAAAAATAAAGACCCCATGTGTATGGAAACCCAACAGCATTGCGACAAATATCTCAGAAAGTAACTCTCTCAGGCTGCTTGCCGCTCATCATCCTTGGTGGATTACTCACCCGCAAAATCTACTGTGGAGATACCACCGTTCAACGGAGCCAGCCATTGTAATCACGAGCATAAGGCTCGTTTCGTTTGAAAAAAATCAACAGCATGTGTCCAGGTACTCAGTGGGGGATGCCGGAAAAATTAAGCGCGGAAAAATACAAGCCGTGTTTGCTACCCTCATTTTTCTGATAACTTCCATGGGGAGTTGCGGTCAACTAAGACAATCTAAATACTCATCCATGATGACGAACCTTCATGGTAATCTAAGTAACCTGAAGATTGTTGGCCGATCTTGTGGAGTCTAGCATAAAGTAACATATCTTCGATTAATATATCGAGTGGACTAAATCCCTAAGCACGATTGTTAAATTGAACGCGGTATTCAAATCAGCCACTGCAACATGCCACCGCAAAATTATAAGAAACGCCCGGTCGCATGCAGACTACCCAGTGTGATCAATACAGGTTCTTGTGCTGGCAACACTCATTTTCAAATGTCTCGTTGCGGATTCACTGTCGTACACCCTCACAATCCACGTTTTGGAGGCCACAGTTTTTGAGGACCTGAAGTTGTCTAATGCGCGTCCAGGTCTCGCGGGCACACAACAAAATGTCTCTTGCTCTAGCCGGATAGGCATGCCTCCGGAAATTTCGGACACGCCGCCATAGGTGTCTTAAACTAGCAAACGCGACACGAGGTTTAGCAGAACCGCCATCATGTACTTACCATCGGAAGCTGACCAAGCACACTCTACGCTATGTCATGTCGCATGAATTTTTTAGCTATCGTTACCTTTAGGTAACGTGGCTAATTGGGAGACAGTTCAGATCAAGTGACCGTCCTTTGACAGAACCCATTTTGCACAGTAAGTGGAGCAGTCGTCAGTCCACACATAATTCGATGGTTCACATTGGAGAAGCAACTAGAAGCTCTAGCTTGACGACTGCTGTCTTAGCTCTGCTTAGGCGACTAGGGATCGGTCGGCTTAAGCATTCGTCAGTTCAACGGACTTAGCGGCTTGATCGTAAGCCCGTCACTATGTTGACGTTAGGACATCATGCGCCCAAAACTACCCCGGAAGACAACTAACAGACTGGCCCATATAGGGTCTCCACGGGTATGTTTCTTGACGGCAACGGTTGTTTTGGTCGCCGCAATGCTCATACTGCACACGTACTGTTCTCAGCAACCCACTACGTTTGAAAAGAAGAAAACCGCAGTTCGCGTGCATGCCTCTATTTGCGAGTAGCTGCAACTTTACACAATTGAAACGACTGGATGCGGCTGATCCGTAATAACGCTGCAAATTGTACGCCTACACGTAGGTGAGATTTTTTTGGTCGTTAGTGTACGTAAATTTTGCTATTTCTCGACTTGTCTTCCGTATTAAGTCTGCTTGCCAGTCCCTGTTCCCAATGACAGGG
>NW_008752277.1:0-845 GCF_000715545.1 Opisthorchis viverrini | reverse complement strand
CAGGATACATCAGGGTAACCGCCTGAAAGGGGCGGGTCATTCGGTTGCAGAAGCAACATAAGAGTTTCTGGTCAGTTATGACCAAAGGGTAAATATTCCCGAATTTTGGCTCGGTTGCCAGGGAAAGAAAACACTTTCTTATAAGTGGTGTGTTTTCTTCAGAGCACCGTCAAGGCGTTAGGACGTTAATACCCATAATCTGGATTGCGACAATAATTCAATGCACTCCTATGTTTAATCCAGACCTCTTAAATGTAAAAGAAACTCACGCTCTGGTTCATCTCGGTTACGAAATGCAAAGAATTTGATTAGAGAAATTCGCTCACCTGCAAATCAATTTGGTTTCCACGGGAGACTCAAATGAATCTCTCGTTCATGATGCTCTCCAGCTGAATGTGAGGCACACAGGCCGACTCATGATTCAGTAGACACGATATTCGAGATATCGAAGTATATTTTCATAAAGGAAAATACTGACCAGGATGGTGAACACTCTTTGACAGCAAACGACCGGTTTCGCCCTTCCAATTCGGGCACATTAGCTAGGCGCAGTCCCCAAGATACCGTCAACCTCATAATCTACTTGAACCCGAATTGCAACGATTTCGAGAAATACACTCATCTGCAAATCAATTTGGTTTTCACGGCAGACTCAATTGAATCTCTCGTTTATGATGTTCTCTCGCTGAATGTGCTGCAAACAGGCCGCCTCAAGATTCAGTTGGCACGATATTCGAGATAATGAAGTGAATTTCCATGGAGAAATATGTTCACCAGATTTCTGAAAACATTTGACAGCCCACGACCTGTTTCGCACATCCAATTTGGGCTCATCAGGTAGGCGC
>NW_008752276.1:144629-144845 GCF_000715545.1 Opisthorchis viverrini | reverse complement strand
AACTAGCCATCAAATTCCTGAAGGCGTTTCAAGTCACTACAATGAAGAGGCCGTATAGTAGGACGGTCACTTTGCAGAGGTGACCCTTTGACCTCAGTGATATTCGTTTAGGACACAAAAAGTGACGTGATTAGACAAATGCTGTTCGCGCCTTGATGGCGCGTGCGCTTAATTCATCTGTCACACTGCACTCAAAAAACGGCAGCAGCAAACGGT
>NW_008752276.1:144219-144414 GCF_000715545.1 Opisthorchis viverrini | reverse complement strand
CTGGGCTTCACGGCTAGTGACGCCGGCCGCCGCAGTAAAACGGGAGAGGGAAGCCTCGTTATAACTAGATCAACAAGGCTTATGCTTCGAGCAGTCGACTCGATTACCGCTTTTGAATGAAGATGCGGTGTGCGGATGGCTCCAGATTACCGGAACGCATTCTTGACCGCAAATCAATTTAGACAGTCAAGTCCA
>NW_008752276.1:138503-139412 GCF_000715545.1 Opisthorchis viverrini | reverse complement strand
GGGCATGTAAAACGCATGCTTGACCACCGCTTGAGTTGAGGCGCGAACAACACCCTTTTGTCATAGAGGAATATCACTGAGGTTAAAGGTCTGAAAAATGATCGTGAGAGCAGCCCCATACCAGGTTTACCCAATCCACACGCAGTTGTCATGACTCGCAAATTCCGACATGTGGCCCTGGTCCCAATTTTTGCGAGCTTTCCCACACTGAGATTAGCGTATCTCGTTTACTGAGTTGAGCCCAAGATTGTCTTTTTTATGGAGCAGATGGGCTCCGCCGCATCCTTGTCCATTATCTGTGCCATGCACGTCACGTCAGACTCGGGTGTTTGCTTCAGCTCAGCGGCATTCTCCAGTTTTCACACCCAATCACGTGCTTGTCTACACCCCTTGCCATCCGACCTTGTCTCGGCGTTCTAATTGGCTATTTGTTGCCTGTCTGTCAGTTTGTCATCGATACGCACTCGGGCTATAGGGTCGGTTGGTAACTGCCCCGGTCTGTACGCGTACCTTTGTTCCGGTCCAGTGCTGACCGAGGACAGCCCAGTGCTGATCCTGTGGACGGCGCTGTGTCCGTACAATGAAATTGAATTCACGAAAGCCACAATATGTCCCCGATGGGCTAAAAGAGACCGGCAATTGAGTTCAGACTACGAGTCGAAGCTGGTGAGCCCATCTAGGTATCACGGGATCTCAGCGATGCTAGGAAAGTATTCCACCAGACTTTTTACCACTCGGGGTATGATTGCCCAAGTAGACAATGAAATTTGATGAACTGCGATAATATGAACATAGAGTAGGATGATTTTTGGTTTGAGCACACAAAATACAAGATTTTGGCGCAAAGGTTTAACAGCTGAGAGCGTTGTGCGGCCAACGTGCCCGCTTGTGGTCAGTCCACTATACCCA
>NW_008752276.1:129686-133667 GCF_000715545.1 Opisthorchis viverrini | reverse complement strand
CTGAAGCCCTACCGCCACGTCAATGTGGCAGCTTTAGGTCGGGTCAGACCAAGTGTGCAGGTCACTAAATGGGCCACGTTTTAAGACAGACCGAGAACCAGTCTGAGAAATGTCTTAATATTAGCCCAATACATCAGTGTTAAATGTCAGTTAAATGATCCGGTCTGTTGGTGTGGTTGCCCAAATCTTACGGTTGATTGGTGGGCGGGACTTCAAAGGAGTTTTGACCTGGTCCGACTCTTCAATCTTTCGATTCAAGATGCTTCAACTTTCCAACTGGGTGCTACCGGTAGGTTCCGTTGGTCTGTGTGGGTTTGTAACTGCTACGACAATTTGGTTTGGAGATTGAGTGGACGAGATTAGGTGCCCTTCATATCTAAACCACATCTGTCGATAAATCCTCCTCTTGGTTACCACACATCACCATGTGTCAGCCCAACTGATCTAAAGCCGTTCTCCACGCACTTACCAGTTCTACGCCTTCTATTCTATCGACGTTGAAATGCTTGGCCAGTTCCATCGCCTCCACCATCACTGTCTGTGCTCTGGACAGTAGTCTCCTCCTTAAAACTTCAACATTTTTGTGAATCTATTTTGTGTAACATGTTCAGTGCATGATCCGCCATTGCTAAGCCTTTCAGTAGCGCTCGATATTCAGCCACGTTTCTCAGGGGATTGTTTATTCTCCTCCTGTGTTTTCCGACTCCAGTGTAAGGTTTTGCGGCCACCTTAGTGAAGTGATTGCACTTAATTTTGTAGACACAGTCCGTGGTTCTGTCCTTCAATGGTACCAGTGCAGAATTCAGATTATTTTTCAGACTGGTTCTCGGTCTGTCTTAAAACGTGGCCCATTTAGTGACCTGCGCACTTGGTCTGACCCGACCTAAAGCTGCCACAGTGAGTGACCTTCTGTAAACTAGTTTTATGCTAGTCATGTTTAAAATCCTCCGATGTCCCTGGTTTATATGGAATAACAACAGTCCGTGTTAGGTTCCGCCACCGGTAGTTACCTCTCGCAAATGCCTCCTGATCAAACTGGCTTGATATCCACCACCTCAAAGTTTGCTCTTTATTGAAATTTGGACCCGTGTCCGATCAACTTCTGTGCTCTCGAACGCCCAAATATTGGTGAGGCAATACTAGTGAATACCTAATTAGGATCGGCAGGCGGGTAGTTCTGAATCGCCCCAGTGTCAGTCGGTTTCTCAGAATCCGCGGTTTTTGGTTTCCCTCCGACCTTATGCGTCATGCAGTCTAAAAAGGCCAGTGTATCNTGTAAATTAGAAACAGTGTGAAAATACTATGATGAAAAGCGTTCAGCGCGATGTTTAAAGTACACTTGATCTTGATTTTTTTTTTCGTTTTTTGTTCGTTTTACTCAAGTGAAATTACTTAAAGGTATCGGTTTGCAGGTGCTGACGGTTAAATTTCAGTATGTTTTTTAAATGTGATTATACGGTCACTGTAATACCACAAAGTAGCTCATATCTTGTCAAAAATCCTTTATAACGCTGATTTGCTCGCATTTTATCGGCAAGAATGAAGGTACTATAGACCGCGTGAATAGGGTGTACGGCTTGCAACAAAGATGTAGGCACCACACGGCGAGTACCATGAAAAATGACATATCACTGCGCAAAATTTCTCGGTGTCCTTGGGTATGTATACAACTCACAGCTGCAAGATAAGGTGTTGCCATTTCCGACTTTGCGAACGCTTCCCACCAGTTAGACTCGACTAAATTGACTACACGAAACTAATGACGAGTGGGCCGGCACACTCAAACAGAACAACCATTGTGAAACCTGACGAGAACAATACAGCCTGACGTTTGGCAAAGTCAACTGTCAAGGTTAGAATGAACGGTTTTGAGAAAAAAACAAAATAGTCAATTTATGTAACAGTAATGTATCCTGCAGTTTCACCCTTGCTAAAATGAGACACGATGAAAAAAATGGGATCAAACTTTAGTTTCATATGAACGATTCAACTATTTCTTCATGCATGTATTATGGTATGCGATTATACAAAAAGAACGGGCACGTGAACAGAGGAAATGAGTGAGTTTTCTCGTTCTTCCACAGGGCGAGTGAGGGGTCGTTAACGAGTGTTTCTCATCACATATCCGACGAATAAAATGTTTAAATTGTGTTCTTATTTTGGATGATGGTGGACGTTTACACCTTCCTGACGACCATAAAGTTCATTATAGAAAGAGTTCTGTCATAAGCTTGCTGGATCGCATGCCGTTAATAGTCCATTATTGTCTGACAAGTAGACTTTATCATCATTTGTTTGCCGGGAGCGTACACAGAACACAAAAAAGAAGGCGGTACATCATCGGATTCTCGAGTTCTTACCAGGGCATATCTGGTATCCTCGATGAAGATGTAATGCTTTCTGGTTTTGACATAGTTAACCGACAGAAGAAGTCTTGAATGAGATTCTCAACAAGTAAATGGTCAATCTGTTGATTGGGTACTTAATTAGACTACGCGAAGGCTTTATCGGCTAAACTAAGCTTCAAACTTTCACCACCGTTAAGCCAGTCTGTCTGAATAAAAAGTTTATCCAAGAAGCTGTTCGTTCATTGGACAAATTTCAAACGTGTTTTCTGTTCTTTGTGGCCATCTAGGAACGGGACGGAATACAAGTTTCACGACAAGGGAGCGAGAATAGAAGTCGAAATTTAACGCACCAGTCATTTTCACGAGCAGAAGAATTTGGAGAACATGAACAAAACGTCAGTTCTGTTGAGTGAAGACAATGGTTCTTTGAATGGTTTCTCTTGGGACTCTCTCAAATGATGGTCAACTCATGGGCATTGACAGATGATGTAAAAGATTTGATTTTGCCAGTTTTGGTGAAGCACGGCAGTGCCTGAGCTAGATCCCGGAGGTGATGTTCGCGTATGAAGTGCGAAAAACCGTCAGTACGCGCACTTACACCGTCCTCCTGCATAGTAACTAAACGTCTTCTAGCTGGGAGAATAGAACAATCGCCATCCAATTACCAGCCAATAAAATCATTCGAGCAACCAATATTTGAACATACTGCCAAAGAGTGTTACTCGTGATGTTTCTTTGCTTACTGTGTGCGATACTACTGTAGTCACCTTGTTCACAAAGCACTGGCTTTCACTGGGCTTGTAAAACTACAGTTTGAAGCCAGTTTGTTCTCGATCTTGGTGATAGTTTTCTGAAAAGGCAACTCCAGCTGCTTACTGAACAAATCGTCTCATTCAAGAGATATGTTAGCGAAATGTTGGTACGTGCATGGCTGAAGTTCCACACTGATCAGTGAAAAATTTCTATCTGATCATCATCCTGCCAGTGGTTGGTAAACAGCCGGTGGAATTAGTCCCGGCACTGGGTCGTCAGTGATATAAAACTCCGACATGGCAAGTGATTAAGTTGCCAGGTTAGCAGAAATTCTGGGCGAATGGAGAATTAATGGGCGAGGTTGCTTTGTAAGAGCAATGCGGGAGGTCGCGACGAATACACTCATTTGCAGATCAACTTGGATTACACGGGAGACTCCAGTGAATCTCTCGCTTACGATATGCAAGTAGAATATAAGGTTGAGTAGAATATAGACGGGAACTCGGAGATTGCGCCTACCTGGTGAGCTCCAGAAAGGGCAAAACCTATCGTGGACTGCCGAAGGGTTTTCGATTCGATTGTGAGTAGTTTCTTTTATGAAAATACTGAAGGTTATTCAAAAATTATTTTGACTGATATCCATCACCAACACCTGCAACCGATGTACCAGGCGAAATGAATGTCATTTTGTTCCTCTGGTTTAAGACAGTTCACCTGAATACCCCTCCTGCATATTTTATTGAACTGTATGGATTAGTGAACCCTGTGATGTTTCTGATGTGTCGGGGTTATTGGATATTTGTAACTTAGACTGGGACTACTTTATAAATATACAAATTACACCACTTTCGGCTCATCCGAAGCCGCTTTTCGCGGCTCT
>NW_008752276.1:126856-127931 GCF_000715545.1 Opisthorchis viverrini | reverse complement strand
CTGATCAGTGAAAAATTTCTACCTGATCATCATTCTGCCAATAGTTGGTAAACAGCCGGTGGAATTAGTCCCAGGCACTGGGTCGTCAGTGATATAAAACTCCGACAGCGCAAGTGATTAAGTTGCCAGGTTAGCAGAAATTCTGGGCGAATGGAGAATTAATCGCTTTGTAAGAGCAATGCGGGAGGTCGCGACAAATACACTCATTTGCGGATCAACTTGGATTACACGGGAGACTCCAGTGAATCTCTCGCTTACGATATTCAAGTAGAATATAAGGTTGACGGGAACTCGCCTACCTGGTGAGCTCCAGAAAGGGCAAAACCTATCGTGGGTTGCCGAAGAGTTTTCGATAACTTTGTGAGTAGTTTCTTTTATGAAAATACTGAAGGTTATTCAAAAATTATTTTGACTGATATCCATCACCAACACCTGCAACCGATGTACCAGGCGAAATGAATGTCATTTTGTTCCTCTGGTTTAAGACAGTTCACCTGAATACCCCTCCTGCATATTTTATTGAACTGTATGGATTAGTGAACCCTGTGATGTTTCTGATGTGTCGGGGTTATTGGATATTTGTAATTTAAACTTGAACTGCTTTATAAATATACGAATTACACCGCTTTCGGCTCATCTGAAGCCGCTTTCCGCGGCTCTGTCGTCCATCTTATTCAAGATGGAGCTCTTGGTTACTCCACTACCTCGGCCACCAATCCATGCGATGTAATTCCCATTCCTGGCCTCATGTTTTCCACAGTTTTCAAATTTATTTTGTGTTACGTCTAACAGACCTCCCAACTTTACGGAGTTCTTAACTTCACTACATATTCGTTTCCTCCTGGTTTGTTCATACGCCAGTTGCACCCAATAATTCTGGTGTGCCGTTCCCTTCCTTTGGTTGTATTTTGCTTACCCAATTTCAATTCAATCAACTTGGAGACGATCACTCTATGCGCTGATGCTAGGATACTATAATTGTGACAGTATTTCACACCTCCCAGAGGACAGCAGATATCCCCGTTCTGTAAAAGACAATTGTTGTGCACGACGTTTTCAGTCGATCAAGACTGGT
>NW_008752276.1:125784-126491 GCF_000715545.1 Opisthorchis viverrini | reverse complement strand
TTTGACAATTAAGTTATCCAGTGAGGCATTGTCCCTGAGCCTTTGTCTCCTAACTGCAGGCAATCCGCGATACAGCGAACTACACTCATTTGCAAACTAATTTTGTTTTTCGAGAGACTCACCTGGAAGCTAGCTGAATCTCTCGTTTGTGGTGTTTCCAGGTGAGTCTCTCGAAAAATCAAATTTGGTTGCAAATTAGTGTATTTCGCCAATTTCGTGCAATTTGGTTCCAAGCAGAACACAAGGTTGACAGAGACTCGGGGACTGTGCCCACCTGATGAGTCCTAAGAATGGCAAAACCGGTTGTGCGCATTCGACGAATTTTCAGCAACATGGGTAGCGCATTACGAATATGGTAGTTTTCATTATCTTTCACATCAGTCTTGTGTGACCCACAGTCTAGAATGTGCACTCTCTGGTGAACTCTCGTTTCAGGAAAAACTTGAAGTTGTGCTTTATCACATTGAAGGTATCAGCCACGTGGCCACGTAAAAATAATTCGGCTGATATCCAGAAACTGCGAAAGCGCATTTTGAGAGTTCTGCTTGTATTTGTCGGTAGAAAACCACATTATAACGGACAGCTCATTGCTGTAAATTATCATCGAGAGCAAAAACCGAGACAAAATCGAAGTCACGGAGGCCTAGGCATATATCACTGATCGTGATGTGGTTTCCGTGATTGGGGGATAAATTGGGCTATCTGAC
>NW_008752276.1:106336-125481 GCF_000715545.1 Opisthorchis viverrini | reverse complement strand
ATTAAGACACGAATTAATGACCAGGAGGTCCGTGGTTCGAACGCAACCTCTGCATCTCGACTGCTTCTGTTTGTTCAACTGTAGCACCTTTCCGGCGCCTAAGTGCCATGTCACCCGAAGGAAGCACAAGGGCCGAGATACTGCCAGGTTGACCAAGCCTAGACAGGGGAAGTCGAGAAGCAGAGGTCAGGTTCGAACCACGGACCTTCCGGTCAGTGATACATAGAGCACCGTTAACTACGGCAACTAACTTATGTGGTATGTGTAAGCACTGATGTGACTCTCACTTTGAGTGACGGTATCGTTTCATACGTTAGTGGATTTCCGTGTAGATAGGTTATTGTTCCAAAGTTCGAGCCTCTAGTGGCTAACTGGTCATTATATAGTGGACAGGTTGTTGGCCAGCTTGATTGGTGGTACTCCATTGCTTTTTTGTAATGTGCTGTCATTGTTGGTGGCATCTCGGACCGCGTCAAAAGTCACGGGTAGTTGGGTCATGGTCTCCAACACCACAGCACGGACTTTGGGTGCGACGGCAACGGTCGCTATGACGGTGTCTTATGGTTCCATTCTATGGGAAGCAATTAGGCGTGATGGTTCATCGGAGCGGAAGTTTAAATTTCGTCCATTATTCGATTTACTTATGGGTCATTCACCGCTAAACATCGAGGGTGTGTTATACGGTGTTTCACCTCGTCATGTTTGGATTTGAATTTTCAAAACTGGATGCAGGCGGTTGTGCGGTGTCGCAGATTTCACCATGTTTCGGCTTGTAAAACATCACTGTTGGTTTCCATTTTTAAGCCTTCAGTATTAAATGTGAATTTTCGATGATTGGTTATCCAAGTGCGCCATGTTGAACAAAAATGTTTACGTTTTCTTAGGACACGCAGTTTATTGTGCTAGGTTTCCGGTTAATTTTCGCGTAGTCCTCTTTAAGTTCCCTCCACTTGCACGTGAATTTAAATCGGATAACAAACTTACTGTAGGCAAACATTCTTGCTTGGGACTATTAACCGCTTCAACTAATTTAGCCACTAGATCAGCTTCTCACACAACGATTGTGTTTAACCAATCACCTTTCCACTTCCCTTGTTTAAATCGCATTCTGTGCATGACATGAAATTTGGTTTGACGTTGTTTTTAACTTGGTAAGTTTTATGGATGAAATATTCTGCAGTAACGTTGGCCTGGACCATTTTATTTACTGTATTCGGTGTTCAATGTATGCGGGGTGGATACGACCCAGAATCGATCAGCCAACATCCACCCAGCCTAAGCAACCAACAGTACCTGAAACCAAACGCCTCCGTTCCGACGGAAATGGTAATGCGTTACCGCATATTGAATGCAACGATAATGGAGTCCAAGAATACTACACGCAAGAACACACTCCGGACAACATCCAAACGTAAGTTAGGCACCGGATGTCCCCAATGGCAATTCCCGAATCCGATGATCTGCACACTTGAAACTAAAGAGACAATTACGGGAGAAAAATTAGTCTGTATTTCGCATATGACCAAACGTTTATTCAACAGTCGAACAAATAATGATAAAAGTTACTCATTATTCGCTGGTGTGGTGATGCGCTGACAAATGAGCTCACATGAGTTCACGTGCGGTGGAGAACAGTAGTCTGCATTTTTCACATTTGTTAATAATCTCACTTTCATGCACCTGTCTCAGATGACGGAGATAATTTGCCTTTTGCTTGAAACTGTGGCCACAGAGCTCGCACGTATGCTGCGCCTGACAGTCATGTATGGTCATTCGATGAAGCCATAGGGAGCTACAACATTTGAAAAGTTTACCACATTCCGGACACAAATAGCCGTCCTTTGCTGATTCTTGAAAATTCTTCCTTGGTTTTTCAGGATGTAGTTCGGCCCACCCGGGGTGACACTTATTCCGGTGCCGACGGAGACTGCGGAAGAACTTGTATGATTGTTTGCAAATATGGCACAAGACATCGCGGTCGTTTGAATGCGCCGTCGAATGTCGTTGCAAGTATGAAAAGAAGCGGAATGATTTGTGGCAAACAGAACGTTTGTGGCTATTTCTGTTTGTCTCAGAATTTATCCGACTCTCGGCGTAAGGGTGAATCCTGTAGAACCTCGAGTTCACACCCCAACATGTGGTAAGCCTTTCCCTCCACATGGGTATTGTTTCCCAGCTGTCGAACAGGCGTTTCTCCACTGTGTATGGGAGTTGCTTTTGGCGAACGATACAAGTGGGAATGTAAGTGAGATTCTGAGCACGCTAATATTTAAAATTAAATTCAACCGAATTCAACTTTGCAAACTAACACCAACTACAAGTTTACATGGCGTATTTGACGTTCTCGGTGCAATACACCATAAGCAGCATTTTCTGAAGCCTGGCTGAAGAGCTATGTTAGTCTAATTTTTGCCCTACTGTGACCGGTAGCCCACTACTATACCTCTCAAGCCACCACCTCTCATTGTCACAGGGCCAAAGCCAATTAATAACCTTGCATTTCTGGTCCATTTTAGCTAGAAAAATTGATTTGCGAGAAAACACAACTACCGCCAAATAATATCAGAGTTCTGTTGCTAATTTCTTCTGCATCCACTCAGATTCGCCCAAATGGGGACGCACATTTGTTCAAAAGTATGGCATTTTGTTTCGGCGCAGGCTGATCTCGAATACAGTGATTCAAATGATAACTCCTTTCTAATACCATGTTTTTTCTTGGAAACGATGGAGTCTTAGTTTCCAGTACGCCTACCTGCATAGGATTCTGATGATTTGGGTCTTGTGTATCTACATGTATGGCACATGAGTTCTTCCATCAAAAACTTGGTTTCGTATAGGCATATTGGAATGTCCTCATGCCTACTTGACTTCAGGCAACATCACGTCAGATTACGAACAGCGTATGGAAATCTGCTCATTTATAATTGCCTCAGAATACGTCAGACCTCCTTGATCATGAGATTTGTTTTACATTCTTTTGAGGAAACTCTTCAGACGACCCTCTTTTTTAGCAGACGTTCTTATTGCCCTGAGTACAACGTAAATATCCTAGTACGCGCTGTGCACAATCCCTCTCTCTCTGTGTTATTCATAACCAGTATAAGCACTGAATATATAATCTCTCACAGATTACAGCGGTCTGCGTTCTGTATTTTGTGCCCTATGACAATGAGCCTGCCATTTTTCGAAAACCCATTTAAACGTTATCACAAAGCTCGCCTTCAGCAACTTGCCGCGATTATATCTGTCTGATTGTGTTGTGTAATTGGCTAAAATGAGATAACGTACATGCTGAGAAAAGCGTCCAGAGATTGGACATGCACGTACGCTCTATAGGCCGTCATCGATGCGCATTCATGATCTTAGTAAATAGATGCTGTCGAACCATTCTCTGTGCATGCGAAAATACTAGTCCCAGTTCAGCGGTAATTTTTGATCTCTTGATAGAACACGAACCAATTTGCATGTTCAGTACGTGACCTCATTATTCCGTAACAAGCCATCGCCATCATTAGGTTAATTCAATCCAGCGGACGATTTTCACTGATGTACCATTAAATTACTGATTCCCTCTTTCCTAATTTTGACTTACACTGAACAAGTGCAAATGTTTTTGCTTGCAGTCCTCACCCAGGGCTACGAAACCTTTGTTTACCTCTCGACGCTATACTTTGCAGTGGTCACTTGTTCGAAGGAATACTGGTCAAGAGAACCCAAACTTTTCTCTATTTAAAACTCCCCAGTTTAGAGTTCCAGTCTTTTGCGAAGTCAAAATTTTTTTGGTTTAAGAAACTCATCCCCTCACCAAATTTGAGGAATGTAACGTTGGCATACTTCTTGAATTTGCAACTTTCTCAGTGGATACCTGTTGTACTGTTCTGATTACAAAAGCTTTTAGACCCCCTTTAATCCAGAAGAATACCTCTACAGTTTCATTCAAGATCTTTTGTGCGTAGGGACCATTGGTTTATGAACATGGAGACTGACTTTTTCACTAAACTTTTCAATGCTGTCCGTTCTTTGACTTTGCAAACAAAATGATCTACACAGTGTCCTGTGTGTTATCGCTGATCGTATGAGAACTGGATCATTTTATTCTTCAAGAATACGATTTGGCCGGGCTCAAATACATGAAAACGAACTTTAATTCGGAACTCTATTGAGTTGAATCATCAATCCACCGATGTTTACCCTCCAGCCTGCCTGCCCACACAGCTATTCTTGGTGAGCAAATAAATGCGAATCTGACAAAAAGAATGCCAGTTTTCCTGTTGTATTAGTAGTTCCGAAATCAGAAGACTGATCAGTCTAGGCTCTAAAAGTGGTGATAAACAAGAGTTACTTTATCCTGAAGAATGAAATAGTTTCGGAGGTATCTTTCACCGAAATTCAGTCAACCGATTGGCAATTGGAGGGGGATGGGGTTGATACTAAGACCAATCAGTCAGTTAGCGCTTGACTTGATGTCGGCACTGGCGTTCTTCCCTCCCTGAGCTGTTTCAGATACTACCGCTCATCACGCCCACGCGTTTTTTGGTGTTATCGTGGTGGTGCGAGGCCGAAACGCCATCATTTTCGACTTAGGCTTGCGTCATCTGGAAGGCCATGCAGTGTGGCAACTGGGCCATCATTTGATTCGTCACCTAGGTCAAGTGAACAGGCAGACGTTAGTGCTAGACAAACAGTAGCGTAGCCATGTCTGCGTGCACATGTGCGTGTGCGCATTGTGCGTCGGTGCACCTGTGCTGATAGGCAAAAGAGGCACGCATCACACACGAGTCGCACAACATCACGGGGAACAGAACGTACGCACCAATGGGGCACAGGCAAGCCGGCAAGATCCACAGTAGTTCAAGTCGACCTCTCAGTTGGTTGCATACGATGTACGCGTCTCAGCTGTCGCCCGTGAGCAACATCTTAGCTCCCATGCCCTCCAATGTCCCACCGTATCCGTTCTGAAACTACGTCTACACCGGACCACCGCCCCAAGCCATCCGTCCAACGACGATGATAGAATCTGGCGTTACGTGTACAAACGTCATTCCACGCATTGGCGGACAGAACACTGTGAAAATATTACCCAAGAGCAGCGATAGTAGACCATCTGCGAGAGCGATTTCACGTAAAGTAAGTTCTTAGTTTACACATTGTTGATTGTCTTTTTGACTTGAGGGTTCAATGCAATATGCCCCTCACTTCTCGTTCAAACCATTCAGCCCAGCTCTCGGCATTGGGTAGCCTACAAACCAGCAAGGAAGTTGGCCAGTAGGTTCTAGTTTTTTCAACCCTAACCAGCCAATGACGATGACCATCCACCGGACAAAGTCTTTCAGTCTGGTGACGTTTAACAAAACTGCAGCGGCTTTGCGGTCATCAAACATTGGGTGTGTGTGTACTGGTGGTTGACCGTTGGCACTTAGCTCGCAAACGTTTCGTCCCCGGTCGAAGAGACATCGTCAGTGTGCAGTTGAGTGGAGGTGAACCCAGCGCTATCAGGGTTTCGATCATGGGTCTGCAGCTAGCCCGTATATGGACTAGCCCTTCAGGATCAGGGTATCTATGCAGTGCGGTAAGTGAAACTCTGGTCAGTTGGTGACGAGAGTGACGCATTTGAATGCGGCTCTGGTGGCGAACGGCCGCGCAACACGTGCAAACGGTAGCTAGGGCGGAAGTACTTTTGCACTGTTCGAAGTGGGTCACGGTAGTAGAGCTTTTGCGACAAGTCCTCAACGAACCCTGATATTTCGCCCGTGATATCTGCAGTTTATTGATGGTAGACCAAAGTCAGTCTTTGTGAAGTCAAGAACTGCTTTGTGCTGGTCTTCACCCACTTTAGGTAGCCCAACCCGTCTGTCCATTTTGTTTCCCAGTGGGGCAAGACCCTAGATATGTTCTGTCGGATAACCAGAATTGCGTAACAAGATGTCACGGATCTTGTGGCGCGGTTTGGAGAATGGCCCGTCAAGCTTAATGTGGTTCGGGAAAGACCCTACTGCCAGTAATCCCCGTTGTCGTACCATACGCAGGTCAGACCACTGCAGCTAATGACTGGAAGCTGGTCTCGTTCTGACGCGTAGTCAGCATCGAAACAGGTGGGGTTAATTTGGTGATGACAGCTGAACGCTCTTGAGATTTACGCGTGGATGCTCACTGTTGGTGTGAATTTTGTACAGACCGTCTATGGTCACACGCGGGGGGGGGGGGGATCGGAGACCGTCTATGGTCACACGCGGGGGGGTATCGGTGACACTCGCAACTGGGGCAAATCCGTTTTCCTGTGCTGGTTCCATCGACAGTTGAGTTGCGGTTGGAAGTTGGACACTTGACGCTCTGAATGTACAAATCTGACACGTGCCGTGCATGTCCACAAGTATATCCCAAGTATGTGAAATGTCGACACGGTTCCAAAAACCTGGGGATCAGCTAACCGGGAATAAGCTAATATCCGATATCATGCATAAACAAAGTTGGTTGCACTGGAGCATTCTTATCATGCGTGTCTCTTACAAGTGAGTGACAAACAATTGGCTGAAGACGGCCAAATCATTCTTGAAACAGCACGTCAAGAAATAGAAGCACAAAAGTTTGTGTGCACTGAATGACTGCCAGTAGGGGGACCTAAGGCGGTTGATGTGTCATAGGGCGGAGGGGCCACTCCTATGGGTGGCCTCTGGTGAAAGAGGCCTGGTGAGTGGTCTTTTTTCGGCAGAAGACTTGCCTGGTATAAATCCGTTCAGTGCTGGAGGTAGTAGAATTCGGGGGCATTCGCTGAATGAAATAACCGTGGTCTAGTCCCGATTTTCAGCCTGTTTTTGTGTGGCCCTCAAGCAGGATTGTTGACTCGTGATGTGAACAAGTGTAACATACGATTTTCTTGGATAGTTCTTGTTCCTCATACATACGGTACCGGGCTTGGGTTTTACGGATAAAAATGATACGCGAGATGGCTCAGTGGTTAGAGCGCAAATTTACTGACCGGAAGTTCCGTGGTTCGGACCTGACCTCTGCCTCTCGACTTCCCCTGTCTAGGCACCCTGGAAGTGTCTCATCCCTCATGCTTTCTTCGAGTGGCAAGGCAGTTACGCACTGAATGGTAATGGTTCCGACATTTCATACCTTTTCTGTATTGCTCGTTTGGGGTCTCCCTGCCGATATGTCATAAGTTCAGGTGAGATTGTATAGACGTGTGTTCGAGCTCAACAGGGTTGTCGAGGGACGGTGTGCAACACTATCTGCAGTATATTCGACCCTTTGAGAAGGGACAAAAACGATGCGTTCCTTTACTTGTCTATAGCCGCTTAGATTCGACTGCTTGTGCACACCAGATAGAGACCGTGGCACTTACAGGTGGCCCAAAGGAACACGTCAAATTCGTACTCATTTCTTAGTGTCAGCAAAACAGACGTTCGGGCTTTCTTTGGTTTTGCACAGTAATTCCCTGAACGCACTGCTGGCTGAGCGTGGATTCTCGATTCAGCTGTCCACATAGCTACCATGTCCTGTTCGTAGGCATCACACCTAAAAGTTGCCAGCACGTTTGAAACTGTCTGCACGCTATCGATCAGTATCTGGTTGAGATAATGTTCGATATCTGCCCATTGGTAGCTGGTTGTGACTCATCGCGTGATCTCGCGTGTCCGATACCAAGCAGCATCCTACCCACATTCTTTCTTTTGAGTGCCTTTTATCACCGTTTTCTCAGCACGCCCAGCTGAGCGCTTGTTCACATCACCGTTCCATCAGACAACCGATCATCGGAGCTGACCGCAAAGATATTTAATTTATGAAACTCAATATCGGAGCCTTCCAATTTTTAAATCGTTACGAATTCAACAAATACCAGTTACACGACTGGCTAGCAAATTCTCTGACGCTTGCTTCTGTGGCCATAGTACTATAGTCGTAACTCAACTCCATCCTGCTTCCGCTTCTGCGTTTTTCAATTGAGGAAAATTCTTCAGTTGTCAATCGAATGTAAAAAGAAATCGTTTAGCTGTAGCACCCTTTCGGTGCTTAACTGTCATGCCACCAGAAGAAAGCTGGGGTACTGCCAGGTTGCTCAAACCTAGACAGGGAAAGTCAAGATGCAGAGGTCGGGTTCGAATCACGGACCTCCCGGTCAGTAAATTCCCATCCAGGATCCTCTCCCAAGAACTGAACAAGCGATACTCCACGGTTCCTCACACGCTGTTGAGCGGCGATTCAACACACTGTGATATCCACATTTCGACATTGAGGGCAGACGTACTGTTGCTGCAAGTGTTCAGCCGTACCTTACGTACACCTACAAAGGTCCTTTTGCTTTCCTGATACGATAGATACTACTTATAGGGCGGATAAAAACAACGATAAACTACTAGGTGGTGTTCGCGCTGCAGCATCTTTTTACCGATTTCGTCAGTAGATGATCGTTTGGCTCCACAGGTGTTCTTCATCTTTTGTTCGTGCACGACATTGCGCGCAATCGCGCTTTCACCTCATCTTTCATGTGAAGACTTTCAGTATGTTTCGTTTGTGGCAAAAGGTGTGCGTGGAATCTGAGGATCAATAAAAATTACCTCAAAGTTATTCAGAACCATTCCCTTTCGTCTAATTTTTTACGGTTGAATCTGGTCCAGAGAACGTTCCTCACGAGCGAATGCCGCAATGAAAACCAAACTGCGCAAATGGCAGTTGCTATGCCCCCAAGTTGTTCAAACTAATGAATATCATCGGAATAGATATCAGTAACAGCTGCCTAGCCTGTGGTGAGTTCCGACTGACAACAAGCTTTGTGAGAAAGAAGCATTTTTGTCTGACCTTCAACGGATCGCGTAAAATCAGTACAGATCAGCAGTGAGTTCCATTCTCACGTTTGACCTGTGCTATTGACATGACTCTGATTTCGTGACATCTGGATGCCAGTGCTTGGTGGATGACCAAGGTCTTCGTGACTTCTGCTCCTCAACGCGAGCTTTGTCGTCCGGGTGACCGCTACTGAGCGACCATCAGGGAACAGGTGCTGGGTCTCTTCGCAATTTGTCATGTCCCTTCAGACAACAGGAGGTTTGGAACATTAGCCGTCGTAGCTTCCGAATTTCTGGTTTGGAATACGTCAAAAGACGACCATAGAGGGTTCCGAACCAAGTACTAACACAGGTTGGGCGACGTATCCAATTCCTCTGGGATTTTGAGTTTCAAACCTCTACAACTGTTTACATAAGGGAGATTGGATTCCACACACCTGTCGGCCGAACGCGAATCGCCGTGGCACGTTGCCTAGTACTGCACAGTGACCTTGAACGGTAGGTGAGACTAACTTCATCAGCGATCTCTCGTGACTAAGTGACAAACGCCCACACCCCACATCGGTACTAACACAGGTTGGGCGACGTATCCAATTCCTCTGGGATTTTGAGTTTCAAACCTCTACAACTGTTTACATAAGGGAGATTGGATTCCACACACCTGTCGGCCGAACGCGAATCGCCGGCCGTGGCACCCTAGTACTGCACAGTGACCTTGAACGGTAGGTGAGACTAACTTCATCAGCGATCTCTCGTGACTAAGTGACAAACGCCCACACCCCACATCGGACCTGGTTTTGGCTTGACTTGCTGGCCAAGCCACTTGAGTGCCTTCCATCTCAGTAAACGGAGTGAGCGCGCGCATGCTTTACTGAATACATAAGGTCGTCACACCCTACACGGTTGGATAAAAACATGGTGAAAAGGGCGCACCTTTACTGGTTCATTGGACTGAGACAGTGAGATTGCTGATATCCATTTCGAATACCGAAACTCAGATCCTGCACCATGCTCACTTTTACTTTCCCACTCTTCGAGTTCTTTTTCAAATATCTGTTCTCACCGCATATGCGTGCATGTTCGGTTGCCGGGTTAGTGATTGAGGCTGCTCCGCCTGTGGCACGGCAGTGAATCACGCATTTTCTCACGTTTTTTGTGAGAGCTGGGTCAACATCTCACGCAAGCTTATGAGTCGATATCCCGTCGCCGCTTCCTGTCAGGCCCGACAGACGTCGTGCGAACTAACGGGCTTATTGATTTTCGAGGGCACGGCTTTGCACTGCCTCCAGAAAACTACTGTCACTCATCAGCTGCGCGATAGATTCCGACCGAATATCTTCACTGCCCTAGATAAGAAACCTTCCCCAGACGTCCAAAGGCATCCTGTTTGGCATTTTGAATTCGTTCAAAATGGACGTATTTTGAGTGTGTAGCAGCAGGCTAACCCCATCCCTTTTCGGGGACTAAAGAACGTGCCAATCAAGGTGCCACGTAGACTGATCATGATTCACGGAGTGAGCAGGCTACCATTACTTCACTAGCACACGCAGCACGCAGCTGAGAAGGTGTTCACACTTCCGTGATGTGATTGGTCGGCTCGACGACCCAGCATAATTGTCCTGGTTTTTGCATTCAGGACGCACCTCGGTCGCCTGTAACCTACTGGACAAATTTTGACTAGCTGTAATATATCGCTTTTGTTTTGCAGTGTCTAATCCCTCGTGCTGCCTTCGAGGAAGCTGCGCGGCGAAGACTGAGAGACGACCTAATATCTAATAGAGACTGGATGTCATAGTGATTGGAAATATGCTTATGGTCATTTTCGACCTCACCTCCGTTCTAGTGCCAGTGAGATCTGTTCGGGGATCGCCACTCGAGGAGCCAATAATCACGTAACCACGTGATGTGGNTGCCGATGAGTTTTCAGCAACTTTGTGAGTAGTGTATTAGCTCAATAGGTAAGATCCTGATCTACATTAATGGGGATAATAGATCTAAGATTATGTAACACGGTGGACGAGGATGTTTTCCGGATGATCGATGGGACACAAGGATATCCGATCACAACCAGACAAACGTCATTAATTATGCCATCCCACTAACAGAACCAACTGTCAAAGTTGGGTCTTCACACGTGGCAGCGACCACATGTACTGTTTAGTTTAAGTCACGAGTACATGTGAGAAAAGCAGGGAGAAGGATCGTGGGTTTGCAGAATAACAGCACTGTGCACCACAAAGTTGAATTGTGATCATTTTTCCTAGTTCAACCATGCATAAGAAGGGTATAACCATATAGTGGCCGATACAGCCCTCTAAGGGTGAACCCACTGTCGGCCACCTTTGTGCTGAGTCCACCAATACCCACATTACTCCCGTCCTATATGATAACACTGACAATGGTGCACGCCATAGAGCTTCACAAACCGTTTGTTGCATAGTGACCGATATTTTCTCTTGTTTTCACTTGTACTGGCAAGTTTTAACTCCTGGAGTGTTCACACTATATGAAATGGGAGCCGATAATGACCGGTCGCTCGGTCGCATGCAATGTAGGCGAATTTCTTTAACCCAGAGTCTACTTGGGCTACAATATGCAAGGCTGTGATAGGCGACTGGAAAACTCCTAGCTACCGGAGCTTGTTTGCGTCCCAGGAACACTCAGAGGAGTCGGTCTTTTAAGGCCGCGCACCCAACCCGGGTTGGGTTCCACAGTGTGTTACGATCGGAAATTTCCCCAGGACAGATTCCGTTTTGTCCTGGCTCACCATTAGGCCGGTTTTCAAATGGAACCGTAAGGAGGTTTAGATCAGGACTTACGGTCAGAAACGCTACCTCACAGTCATTGTCATTTATTTGTTAAGAGCATGGTCAAAAACATAAAAAGTGTATGCAAGCGACGAATGCAAAAGGGTAACGGGAGAATATGAGAGAAAAGAGAGAAACGTCTCATTCGAATTCAGGCCAACAACAGTTCCAGTCAGATTAGATGAATCCTAAAGTCTGTAAAAATTCTGGTATGGAAACACGCGTCTGAAGTTCGAAGACCGAAGAAAGAGCAAACAATGTTGAATGCTCTTCAAAGCGCGGCAAGCGCTAGCATAGTCAAGACTCGCACATCAAGCACAAAGCGTCCGTCATACTGGGTCCGGTGTGAGAGTAGATGGCAAAAATTTACACTCAACGCCATGTACCACGTATAAAAGTGTCATAAGTGCGCAGAGAGCCCACAATGGTAAGCAAACACAAGTCACTGACTATGACCTTAGGAACTCCCAGTCCAATAACAACCTTGGGGTGTTAAGGAAAGCAGATCTCTCGATAAGAGATGATCATCGGTTGGTGGATCAGAAAGTCGACATCACAACCGATTGCACGAATGGCTGGTGAGGGAATATTCATCAGCAACATACTTCTGTTTCTTCTCCTTCCACACAGTCACTCTGCACCACCCGAGAATATATTGTCGTCTGTTACAGTAGCTCGACGCTCCGGAACAGCGATTAGATCAGGTTTGACGAAGGACGTCGACGTAGGTGTTCTCAACTCGTCGAGGACGGTGTATCCCAGTTGACGAAGACGTTTTCGAGTTCCCTTGCAACTCGCTCATGACGAGCACACCTGGTGTCGTGTGTGAGTTCGACTTCTATCAGTGCCCGTAATATACTGGCCGAAACTCATCTCATCTCCTTCGTTAGTCGTGAGGTTATGATGGAAGAATTTGGTGGCCCTACAATTGATTATCATGCGGGGGGAGCTGTACAACGAAAGATTGGGCAGACGAACGCTAACAGTGAGACGGGGGGCGACCGAGACTGCTCTAATCATGATGGGGTTTTAGGAGAAGACCTGATGTTTTTCATCTGTCTCCTTACAACAAGAGGATCGGTACACAATGCATACTACTGAATACAACAACCCAGTGTGGATGTTGGCGGGCCTTTATTCAACTCGTAATTGACGTCTATAGGAGTACATGTTTATCCCACCTTCAAGCACACTGGATTCAAAGTAAGATCAATCCACAGTCCTAACTCCTTATTGCAGTTGTTTACTTTCTATTTCAGCTTGAAAAGATCGAGAAGGCGGACATTTTGGAGCGTGCCGTCGGGTTTATCAGGGAGGCGGTCGTAGGCAGTAAGTTGTTTTACCTTTTCCAGATCTTAAAACACAAAGTGCTGAGCATATCACAAGCTGATGGGCTTAGTTGTAGTCCTTCAGGAGGAGCTCCTTGTCGTATCGTGGGTGTCTATCTATTGGTCAGGCCGGAACTGAGCCCGCCAGACCACGCGATAAGGGGAAGACGGAGAACTCGGGACACGGTTGTACTGTCAGGGCTTCTGTGCAGAATGGCTAAATAGCCTATTAAGGCCATTCGCTTGTTCGTTCTGTCCAGCCGGTGGCGACGTTCCTGCCTTGAACTACTTCACACCCACTCTGTTGGTCGCATGCTGCTCAACCGTGTTTGGTGAGCTCCACCTGCCATCCAGAACGTGTGGTACCGTTGATGACCTTGAGACACGTACTTCTCTGCACGTGTACTTTTCGTGTCTGGACGCATCCTGATACCACCGAAGGAGGCGACTTTCCTGCAACACAATTTGCCATAATCTGAGATTGGGCGCATAGTTTCTCTTAAGATGTCTGACTGCAAGGAGAATCAGGCAACCACCGTGGTGGTCTTTTGGGTAGTTTAATTTGCCATTAGCACAGCCATGTGATCGTTTTTTCTACCTAAGATCGATTTTCGAACGTTTATATCCCTAAATGACGTATCCCTAATTTATCTCCTTGGTTTGCTTCATTAATACTGTCAGAATTTTGCTGGTATTTAATATTTTGCGGCAAATACAGTCAACCACGACCAAGTTTATTACAGATAAATGTGGCAACCGCCCTCCTAACTTCACACACGAGACTTCAATGAGCCAAGAATGGAAAGAGGCAGGGCTGTTCTTCGATTATGGTGACAAAGCTCCCAGTCTTGGTTGGTCTAGGGGCCTCTATCTTTGTGTTGTACCCCGAAATGATTCCATGGTTAGGGCGCCGGCTTACGGATCGGAAGGTTCGTGGTTCAAACCCAACCTCAGAAGCTCGACTAATTCTATCTTCTAGGCTTGGACAATCTTGCGTGTGACATTCCATCATGCCGCCTTCGGTACGATACGTCTTAATTGTGTGATGGGTTTTCTGGATCCCTGGGACTTGCAGAAAACAGATTTGGCTGAGTTGAGAACAAGAAAAGTACTGAAAGAACATGACTTGCTAGGTTGCTGAGATCTGTTCGATAGGTCACGACTGGTTCCGGCCTTCTTCGGGCACATCAGTTAGGTGCAGTCCATGAGTTTTGGTCAACTTGAACCCAGATTTGTCGAAATTCGCGACCAGTTTTCACGGAGAGACTCAACTGAATTACATCTGAACCTCTCGTTTATGATATTCTTGAGCAACCTTTTGAGTAGTGTTCCGTCAAGAAATCAAACTGCCTTTGTGCGGCACATTCAGTTGAGCAGTGTGATAAATTATTCAGTTGAGTACCGCGTTACAACCACATTGGTGTGTAAATGAGTGTTTCACGAACAAAAAATGGTCCATGTGTATCGTCTTTTCGATGCGACACTGTCACGCAGCTCGAAGGGAACACACTGCCGAAGCCTAGACGTGATGAGGTTCAAAACGCGGGCCTTTCGAACACAGGCTTCCTGTCAGCCTCTCGACCGTGTCCCAAATTTATGGCTCGGTTATCGGTTCTTCAGCGTTGTCATGATTGCTTGTTGGCAGTAGTTGGCATTTGGATTGTAAACGTTCCACCACCGATCGGGGCCATCTTGTCAGTGAGGCCAGGCCCTTGAACACCGCGGTGTAACTAACACGGCTTTCTTCAGACCATTCGAGCCTTTTTCCAAGCGAACAAGGTCACGCGGCGGCTACATCTTGCCCTGTAATGAGTTAATACGTGGTATGACCTCCAACGCAAAGGTGCAAATAGGCATGATGATGGCAAGGAGCACAGAGCAATCAATTAGAACGCGTATAAAAGACCCTCTTGCGTAGAGTTCAATTTAGAGGACGCGACCAAATAGCGTCGGCTGCTTTTTCGATTAGCATGGATGACATATTCGGTCCTATCGCCGGCACAGTTTTTTTGCGCCCGTATGCAGAACGGCTTGTCGTAGTGATGGCGACTTGTGTGAATTCAGAACTGACTGAGTTTGTTCAGGCCACCCAGCAGTGAGGCCTTATCTGTGACCCCAGTGTGCACTACGTGCGACAGGGGCAGGTGTACACAATCGAGGAAGCTCAACAGGCCCGCCCACACGGGCAGGGCTTGGTGTTTTTTGCCGACCACCCAGTAAATCCAATCAGCTCATCGCTTTGATCTTCGCCGCCGCTGTAAAAGCGTTGGATTGAGTTGGTCTACTATGAACGAAAGTTGTAGGATAGTTGACCTAAGGCTGTGGCAGAGCACGTCGTGTCATACCATACAAGATTGCGTTGAGATCACTGAATCTGGCGATGTAACAATCTTTTGAGGTCTAGCTGCCATGCACCCGGAGGCAGCGCAGGGGCTGACACACCTCCGGGTTGCCCAATCCTAGCCAAGAGTACTTGTCGAGACGCAGAGGTCACGTTCGAATCACGAGCCTCAAGGTCACTGTGCTCGCTCCTTATCCACTGAGTCATCTCGCTAGATATTCGCATCCCATTGCATGCCTTCATATGCCCCAAGGTCTCCGTAATTTCAGACTACTAAATCAGAAAAAGTTTTGAAAATACCAGGACTAATGTGAACCGCCCACGCACATTTCCTCGGGGGAGTGGTGTACATTTTTGCGTCGATAGAACTTTTGTTTACACCGTTGCAGTGCGTTTGGAACAGATCAGCGTTCCAAAGGATCCGTCAGTCCATCATGAATGGACACTCAGCTAAATTGATGTTCAGGTACGAAATTACTTGTATCAAATTCCGGGGACTGCGCCCGCCCGATCAGCTCCAAACTGTATTAGAATTTAACCTAGTCGTGCCCTTCTCCTAGCAATCTGACAGATTGGTGCTCCGTTCAGTTTTTGGGGATGTTATTCACGGGAGTTTCGATCTTATTCGCTGCCGTGATAGGATAGCGAAGTATACCGGTTCTTTTTGTGATTCCAGACACTGATCAATCTCGGCGGTCCGCGGGTGTGTCCAAATCCGCACCGTCCACAGACGTGACCAGAATGTTCCTCCACGGGTTTTTCACTTGTGAATCAGACATCCTACAGATTTGTACCAATCTCCTGAACAGTGTTCAGTGCAACGGTTCTCAACCCCTACTGGCCGAAATCTTTTCCAAAATGCTAGCTAAGTTGACAAACAGAAGCCCAGAAGCACTGGTTAGCTTCGCTGAATCGCCCGCGAGTCTTGTGTGTTTTATCCCACCCATAACTCTAACAAACAGTCTCTCTATTAGCTCACCACCGTCTACAGATTCCGCGCCTGGGATAAGCCCTCAACCATTGACTCCTGATGGTGGTCTGGCAATGCATTGGAGCACTTCTCCAACTATTAATACAGCTGAACGTTCCTGTCAGTCACCGATGCCCAATGATTGGTCTTTAAACTCCATGGAACGTGTTCAAAGGACTGGATCGCCGCCGCAACATGCTAGATTTCGGTGTCCATGGTGAAGTGGACTGACCATTAACCGCGCTTGTCGAACGGCCCAATCAAGAACACCCGTTTCGTTTGTACGGACTCTCCAGGTTATTACAACCCGTGGGCTATCGATAAATCGATCTTTTTATCCTCATGGTATCGTTCACCTGTTTGGCCGTGCCTTCGCTTAGGTAATGTGACTTGCTTCTCAGTGACATGGTGTGAGGGGGGTTAGTTGACGAGATCTTTATACTCCGTCAGGTGTTAGAACAGAGCCACACGTCCTTTAGTGCTCCTGGATTTCCGAGACATATTCGACTCGGTTGGTCGGTCCGTTCGCAGTGACATGCTTACCCACCAAGGAATGCCCCGGAAGTTTGTGAACATACTACGTTATTTGTATTCTCAAACTTCCAGACGTATACGGGGAGCTCTCTAAAACCTTCCGTACACAAAGTGTCGTGTCCGTCATGGATATCCACTCTCTGCATTCCTACTTAATTTCGTGATCGGGGGATAATAAGAGGAACGCTGGAGGGTATCCAAAATCCTGGTGTTCAAATAGCCTGTGAAGACAACCTTGTCGATCTGGATCAAAGTCATCCCATCCTTTTGTATGCACTTTGCACTCGCAAATTGTAAGGTCATGCTCGTGGACGTGCAGTTACTGAACACGCCACTTACAATCCAGGGAGAGGTACTGGAGGTTGTTGAGCGTTTTACGTATCTCGGAGGTTGTATTAATTCTGATTGTAGTGTGACAGATGAGAATGATGAGATGGTGGATGCGTGAGGTGAAATATCCGGAAGTGGGTTACTGAAACATCAACAGAAGATACTAAACGAAGAGGTGCCTATCTACCTTTGAAAACGATGACTCTCCTGTGGTCAGACACTGGATAGAAGTTTATTCAAAATCCAAGTGCTCGGGGAACCGAGCTGGATATGATGTCGTGTCGTGCAGATAAAGGCCATGTTGGGAAACGAAGCCGCCGGTGATAGAGTTAGTCAGGCACATGAGAATACTTAGTCCACCATTTTCGCCGTAACTCACGGGATGGGTGATGACTCTCCGTTAAATGTAGTCGTAGGTAGGGGGTTGGCCTTGCTTGGGGGGATATAGTGCACTAGGAAGTCCTGAATTATGGGTTTGTAATACCGAAGAGCAGCTTCTTGGACAAAGTCATACACGATGTTGAGTAGAACCGAAAATCAGCTGACCACAAGCTTGACCAGCATCCGACATATTCTAGTGAGATTCCAGGCGTCCAGTGGTTTGACAACAGCTGATCGGCAAATGCTACTTTAAATGCAATCCAGCCGCCAGAGTTCGTCTGGAACATGAACACACTGGGTACTAAAAATTGTTCAGACCTATCTTGCCCCCCACATCATACTACTCGCGACGAGTAGTGACAGTCTGCTTGGACGAGATGATGCCCTGTCGAGCAGCAGCTGCCAACTTTGGTTGGAACCCAACCACTCGGTCCGTTTTGGAACTCCGAAAACGGGCCATCTTCATGAAGCTTTAACTGAGAGGCTAACTAATTCGCCAGTTTTTCCCCTCCTTACTATTAAAACGAGGGAGCAGAATTCCAAGGAAATTAACACATGCCACACGCCATGCAAGTGCTGTGGCGTCTGAAATGTTTATTTTTACGCCCAGCACGTCCGCTCAACATGCCCCAATACGCATAAACCAACCCCTCCCCACACATCAACCACAGTGCGCCTGATTCGCAAGATATTGATCATATCGATCAATTGTCTTCATGCTCCGCAGCGTGCGCACCGCTGAGACAGCGGTTATTGGACTCTCAACTGCGTGTGGTGGTGGTGCATTGTGGCCCGTTGCCCCATCGGTGTCGGGACTGATTGCGCCACTGGTTGAATAAACAGATGCACACGTTCAGGCTCAACTTCCCGCATGCAAAGGTGATGTCGTCTGGCCTGGTCATATCTGTCGCACAACCGGGACCTAATCAGACAGAATGCACAACGTTTTTCCGAAAGAAAAAAGGCCAGAATTGTTGACGCCTTTTTGTCTGCTGTTTGATGCTCAGCTATCACGACTTGTGTGTGCACCAGAAACGGCGTATTTCTGGAACCATTGCTGTTTTGTCCACAAAGGGGAGATGATGATGTTTATTCCAAACCGCCTCTCCGTCCGTGTTTTAATGAGATTCAACCTCATTCTTCGTCACACTCTTACGAAGTACTTAGGACTAGCTAACACAAACGACCGCCAGATATCCAGGTCGTTCGGAAATGATCAGCAGAGCTCACACCTCAAAATGTCCTCAGGCAAATGACATCAATCACTGTTGTTGCTTGTTACGGCACTAGTCTGTATGATGTGCCGACTGCTTTACTCCAGACAGAGTTGACTTTGTTGATATTGTCACCACTAGCTTGCATATAGTAAAAGTTCGTCGCACTTAAATGGTCTCCTATGACCTCACACAAAAATCAGTTCATAGCACTTCTTACTTCAGGACCCGCTCGATCTTCCTTCCGTATGTTTGAATCCAGAGTTTTGAGCACATCACTGAATTTCACATGATACTACTAATCCACGTTTTTGGGTTTATCCAAGTCTAGACAAATCGTTTTGAAGGTAATCGATTATTGGTCAATTGGAGGACGATCGACTGAGCAAATAGGCTTACCCAATCAGTCAATTCACTCTGCGTCAAGCGGTTGCAAACCTACCTGCACTCCTCA
>NW_008752276.1:103170-105032 GCF_000715545.1 Opisthorchis viverrini | reverse complement strand
GCTCACCACCCCAGGAGCGTGCTGCAGATTGAGGACAGCGTTTGTGGCCAGAGCAATTGTACCATTCTCGTTGATCTCCTTCCTGCATGCGGTGGGTTGAGCTGGTAGATTAGGGAAATCCATGCTGGCTTTTGGGGGCGGTGTTGATTCCTTTCTTCTACCTTTTATATTGTACAACGCGATTCCCCTTTTTTTGATATTTTGGTCTGTGTCTATACCGACCTTGTTGTTTTCGACCTGAACATAAACCGTTCTTTTACCTTGTCTTCGGACTCGTCGTCTTACGTATGCCTCTGTGACGCATTTGAAACCCGACTGTACCTGATTGTATGTCTGTCGTATGACATTATGAGTGTCTCTCTCTTCCCCTCTTCCCCTATTGCAGGTACCAAGGACCAGTCTACACGGACCATGGACAGGGAAGAATATCCCGCTTGTACATCCCCCTAACTGACCTTGACCAAACTTGTACATCCCGACTTACGGTTTCGGCTCAATATGTGTGTGTCGTTACCACACTCCTGTCTTCTTCCCTGTTCCACCCGACCCGTGCGCATGTGTGCTGCGTATATCGTGTGGATTCATTAATACCAGTCCGTATAGCTGCACATTTAGGAACTGACGTGTGCCGTCGCTACATCCTCTCGAACGTCGAATACCGCTGACTTCATGACGTCCCACGCTACATTGGTGACAGAGTTGGGATACAGTGAGCACTGTGACTCATATTTGCGACATGTCGGCTAAGCCCAATGTGACGCGCACTGCTGAAGACGGAATGGAAAAGATATCGGCTGATATTGCACAAATGGATGGCCACCAAATTCAACCAACTATATTACCACCGGGAATATTCCACCCGGGCGACGATCCCTACCTGTGGTACTTTCGAATGAATGCATCCCCTTCGTCAGTACCTCCAGAGCAGCACGGACAATTCATCCTGTCCCGGCTAGATGACTTCGCCTCCCGTCGCGTACTTCATTCAGGCCTTTCATTGTCTGCACCACCAGACATTCTCTGGACACAATTGGCCTCCATGTTTGGCACGCTACCGCCGGTTTTTCGAGAGCGTTTTTTAACAAAACCAGCACCCCGGTGAGACAGCGGATGATTATGCCGACGCTATCCGAGACCTGGCTGCAAAGATATATTTTCCTGAGGAAACGCCAAAGGTTAGTGAAGTGCACGTGGTCCAGCGATTCATGGCTGGGGTGCGAAACGCCGGCTTGAAGGCGAAATTTCGTCGGAGGGACGACCGTACCTTGGGTGACGCCCTCCAAATCGCGCGGCCGTACGAACACCTGTATGACAGTGGAGATACAGCCCCAATTCCGAAAAAGCTACGTCATCGACAGGGTATATGGACCTTCACTGAAACCAAACCAAACCCTCAGAATTGCTTCTACTGTATGCGATTCGGAGAGAAGGCCAGGCGCTGCAGCCACAACTCCCTTAACAGTAAGTCCCCGTTGTCCACAACTGTCCCTACCGCTTCTACTAGACAGTCCTCACCACTAATTATAGTGGGGCAATTGAACTCTAAACCTGTGAACATCTTAGTTGACACCGGTGCTTCTAGTTCGATTGTTTCTATTGATTTATTACGACCAAAGCCCAATAGTAGCCACAAGTGCCCGGAACTCCTTACCGCCGATGGATCTATCATTTCATCACTTGGCGTAAATAGGACAGCACTTTCCCTATCTGATATAATTACTAATTTCACGTTCATCTGTGCATGAATCAACTGGGATGTAATTGTGGGCATGGATTTCTTAGTCATGCACGGAGCCCACATTGATGCCCAGGCAGGTACCGTCCGGTTCTCTAAATCAGAATGTAACAGTACTTCGTCTGTT
>NW_008752276.1:98067-99884 GCF_000715545.1 Opisthorchis viverrini | reverse complement strand
ACTGCTCAGTGTGTGCGACAACGAAGGCCCCCGGTATAACTCCCCGGGCACCGCTCCAACCGATCCCCGTACAAGGACCGAACCGCCGAGTGGGTGTTGATGTCATTGAACCCTTAACAGTAACCAGAAAATGTAACCGTTTCATTGTTGTCATGGTGGATTACTTAAATAAATGGTGCGAAGCTGTGCCTGTGAAGCAACAAGATGCCCGTACGATCACGTCAGTGATAATCTCTGAGTGGGTATCACGCCGGTGCGTGCCAGTCATTCTCCACTCTGATCAGGGCCAAGCCTTTGAGAGCCACTTGCTGTGGGAAATACGTGCATTCCTGGGGATCCATAAAACAAGGACAATACCCTACCACCCAGAGGGAAACGCTCTGGTTTAACGCACCAACAGAACCATAAAGAAAATACTCGCCCCCCTCGTGGATCTTTACGAAGGGAAACGGCGGGACGAACAAATTCCGCTATGTATGCTGGCCTATCGAGCAGCTACATACGAGTCGACAGGTTATGCAACGGCATTTTTACAACTCGGCCACGATCTCCGACTACCTTCAGACGCAGACACGCCTGTGGTTCCGGCAGACCTGGTTGGCAGTAACGAATACGCCCGGTTACTCCGAGAACGCCTGTCCGCGGCACCACAAATCGCCTGTGGAAACATCGGACATGCACAGCAACACCAGAAAACTGTGTACGATTGCAGATCACGCGGACCTCTGCAAGAAGTAGGCGACTTTGTGCTTCTACACCGGCCGAACCCACCACTGGATGCGCCCGAGAAAGTCCACCACATGTGGCAGGGACCTTTTGTTATCGTTATTAAGGGGCCAAACAATACCTATGTCATTCGTGACCCTTCTAAGCCACATATGGATGTACAGTGTGTACATTACAATCAATTAAGCCCTACAATTCAACCCGTCCTGGCACCCGGTCGTCTACGTCCTCCTATCCCCCATCTGTCAGCCATACTGTTGAGATCAGTACATCCGACACGAACACTCCTTCTGAGAACTGAGGAAAGTGATCATACTCGGGAGAGGGCAGTGTAACGCAGTTGAAAATTGACTGTATTTGCTTGCACGTCCATCATATGACCTTATGTGTGCCTCTCCTTCTCTCTCCCCTTATCGCAGGTACCACGGACGAGCCACCACGAGCCCCGGGCAGGGAAGAGTAACCCCTTGTACACCCTCTTGATTGACCTTGACCTGCCTTTGTACCCCCGTCTCCCGGTTTCGGTTTCGGCTTAATACATACAACACGAACTCTCGTTCTGGGCACTGAGGACAGTGCTCATACTCGGGAGGGGGCAGTGTAACGCAGTAGAAACTTGACTGTATTGGCTTGCACGTCTCACGCATGACCTTATGTGCGCCTCCCGTCTTGGGTAAATAAATTTGAAGCCCCCGACTTTCGCTGTTAAGTTACAAGCTTTATACATCCCTTGTGACGGATGGCATGGGTATCGGTCGACCCGTAATGTATGCCTTCGTCGAAAGCGAGTATTTTGCGCCATTGTGCAAGTTGTTCAGCTTGTTCAAGAATGGACACTATGAAGTCAAAACGTTCGTCATGGACAAGATGACTTCGCGGATGAGGGCTGCCAAAGCTGCATTCGTCTGCGATATAATGCTGTGCTGTTTTCACGCACGGCAAGCCATCAGGAAGCACGTACGTTTCATTACTTTGGTGGTGGCCACCACTAACAGAACGTCCGAACTATAATAGGAAAGACGCCCACAGCTATCTCTGAACATCATATTACCTACAAGCTAGTTATGCATATCTGGGAAAGGGGATCATCC
>NW_008752276.1:95537-96846 GCF_000715545.1 Opisthorchis viverrini | reverse complement strand
GTCTCCAACCAGGCACAATGAGGATCACGCGGTCCCCGGATTCCGTCAACGTTATGTTCTACTTGAAACCAAATTGCACGAAATTAGCGAACATACACTCATCTGCAAACCAATCTGGTTCTTTCAGGAGACTCACCTGGAACCCGGCTGATTCTGTCGTTTGTTATTGATCCGACACATGAATCAACTGAGTCCATGCCATCCATCAGACCCAGCAGCATCTCAGAGCGACCTTCCACTCGACATACCTCTTGCCACTTTTGAACTGAAGGCGACCACACCCGATGTAACGCAGCCGGCGACGCAGAACGCATCAGCCAGTGAACTAAACCTTTCACCAAGAAGATGGACAGGTCGCCGTCGATGCCAAACCACTCCTTTTCAAATGGACCCCAGGAAGGCCCGCTACTGACCTCTTCTCCCTCAAGAGGAGGTGTTTGGGATGTCAGTATCCCCTCAAAAGGCTTATTTTTAGTGACCACCCCCTTGAGTGACTTTGAGCTATTTTTGTACCTCACTCGACTTGGGTCTGCCATTTCCGTCTCAATACCCACACATTATTGCTTCCCTCCCGTATTCTGTTCTGCGCACCAAGACATACGACCTACTTCGGCAGAAGGCCTACTGGCCCAATTTGAGAAGTGAGGTGATGGATTATGTGGTGTCCTGTAAGCGTTGTCAACTAAGGAACGGGGATACGACAGGGGCAACCCATCCCATGGGACCCATTCCTGTCTAAGAAATCGGCGAGTTGGGGTCAGATGGCGTCATGGGCCCGTTTCCGGTGGCAACCAGTGGGAAACAATGCACCGTGATGGTGACAGAACACCCGTCGCGATGGATTGAGGCTGCAGCCGTGCCTAATCAGCGGGCGACCACAACCAACGGAGTGGTAATGCACCACATCGTGGCCAACAATGGGGTGCCAAAATTGATCCTAAAGGACCAGAGGTCATGCTTCGAGAGCGAAGAGTTTCGGAATTGCTTGCATAAGCTGGGTATCAGACGGCTAAGAACGGCACCATACCACCCGCAAGCAAATTGTAGTGGATAAGGTGAGCGAATACCAGTTCAAAGTAGTGAAATCAAGTCAGAAAGAAAATAGACGAGATGATGCAACTCACAGTTCGTTGGCACAGTTAGTTATTACCACCACATAATATCCTAAGCGATCTCTTTCCTGGAATCTTCCTTGATACATTTCTAGATACTTTCTATCCCGTCGTAGTCTGAAATGTAGATCACCGCTCGTTAATTCACTGCCAGGTAATTCGACACAGCAAGAAGGGAACACGCCTTTCACGAGGTA
>NW_008752276.1:83862-95472 GCF_000715545.1 Opisthorchis viverrini | reverse complement strand
TTTAGTGAGAGATAGAAAGTGGTACAATTTGAGTAATGATAAGTTATAAAGAAAGTACAAATGTACAATGGTCAGAAGGATCACCATAAAATCGCCTGCCCGAACGATCAGGGAGTGGTTGGCGGTCAACGTGGGTTATTGAAAATTGAACTTGCCAATGATGTTGTTAGATCATCGTGCTTCCATACAGCCAACCACAGGCAAGCCCACTCTTACGCCGATGTACTGTCGACATCCGCGGCTTCCGGTCGACCAGGAACTTGGGTTGTGGCCGGCAACACGCCTGTCTCCGGAGGAGCTAGAAGAAAAAAGGAGAGCTCGAGGGTTTTCTGTTTTCCTCTTTCTCTTAGCTGTCGGGAACGAATGACGCTGATGTAGGTGACGGTACGTTTACGCCCGGTCGGGAAGCTGTCCAAATGAAGTTGTCTTTAACTCAGGCAGTGGGACATATATTTGTCACCTTTCCTCAATTTACCCTTTCCGCTCTGCTCTGTTGCGCTGCATGTCGTGGTGGGTTAGATGTGTTGGCCGGTTCGAGAGATACAATTGATCTGAGAACGAACGCCATCGAGTGGTCAGGGTCATTATGAAGATTTCTGGTACTTTTTCACTTTCATCGTTTCATTATCTCAGACAACTTTACAATGATTCTGGCGCTTCTAATAACCAATATTTTTTATGCACCACCAACGGGCGAGTTTCCCAGAGGAAGAATCGGGTGGAACCTCTAAAGTCTGACTGATTTTCGGGACGATCGGTTTAGGGCCTGCATTGACAACTACGCTGTTGCTCCCTCACAAACATGAGAAGTGCGAAGAATGTACCAAGGTGCATCTGGACTTCAGAAAAAAAATACGCGTTGCAAAACTATATGAAGCGACCAACCCGTTAGCTCCCGTTGCCAGAGGATTTACACCACGCACTTACTTCGTAACCATATTTGCAACATCACCGTCCACCACTTGACCATTATGTCAAATCACGAAGCAGAGGAACTGATATATTTATCTGGTTGTTGCCGACTGGAAATTTATTCAGGAAATTTATTTCTTACATTTGGTACCGTGACCAGGATACGGATGAAGATCCCGTGGTCGCAGGCTTTTGAGAATGAGTATGTGCGAAAATTCCTGGAGTATTTCGAGGAGGCGGCTGGACTGGAAACCGACCAGGGTAATTTGGTGGCACTGAAGACTTTCCTCAGAGGCCTGGAGGAGGCGCCTCTAGATGCCTCCAGAAGGTGTACTCGAAAGGAGGACTTGGCCGCTGCGGAGGCAACACTTGCAGCGGGGCTCAACATAACGAGAAACCGCTGGGGGGATATGAGGCGGTTCAATGCGGCTTGGATGGAACCTGGGTTTGAATTGAAGGTGTTCTTCACCAGTCAGCAGCAGTCGTTGAATCGGGCCTTGCCGAGAACGGACGGAATGTCGTGCGAGCAGTTGCTGCCTGACCAGTTCACTGAAGAGATACAGCCTGCGCTTCATGTACAGTTGCGGTTGGTGAGAGCAACAGGTCGGTTGAGTGAGGAGCACTTGGTGCATTTGGCACGCGAATCGACCAAGGTGTCATTGGCCACGTTACAGCCGCGGGAGAATCGGGATGATTCAACAGTGGAAGTCCTCTAGTACAAAACGGACCGAATCGTCGACCGGATTGCAGCCATCAACTCCGGGTTAGAGTGACAAGCTGAAATGGGCCGATTTTACAAGTTTGACATGCACTGACACTACAGGAATCAACAACTAGTACAAAACGGACCGAATCGTCGACCTGATTGCAGCCATCAACTCCGGGTGAGAGTGGCAAGCTGAAATGGGCCGATGTTAAAAGTGTGACATGCACTGACACTACAAGAATCAACGTCCTACTACTCAACCACTCGTATATAAAATCCTTGGAATACTCCCTTCTCTAGGATGGGTTGGGATCACCCCAATGACGCAGGCTACCATACAGGTCGTAGATGGAATAGACATGAAGTGGGAGCTGTGGCTGATCGATACAAGGGCAGGGGTTTCGCTGAGACGGAAAGAGAAGGGAGCTGAAAGTAACCCGTGCGTGCGGCCGTGAGAAACAACGGGTGGATACCGACTGAAGATCGACGGATTGTCAATACACTCAACGCGCTTAGGTGACAGATCCATGCAGCACGAGTTCCTCATCAGCCCAGATATAGAGCAAACAATTTTGATAGCGGATTTTCTCAAGAGCGCAACTTCCGCGGGTGGGGATACTGACTGACTGGCTGTCGAGACCAGAGGCTGAAGATCGGCCCCCAGGATCATGATTGATGCCAAGAGCCTCGTTGTCGGACCAGCTGGGGTCATTTCAAAGGCAGGTTCCTGTGTAAAGGGTGGTTGCGGCTGGCTCGTTGGATGGAAGCAGTATTGAGATCGGAAAGGGAAACAGGGAATTATAAACGCTCCAGAGTCTGGTGAGTCTGGATAAAGCTGGCATTATTTCCTGGAACGCTAGTGAGTTTGATGCTGCGCTTCCAATGATATCGGGCCCCTTGTGACGCAATCTGATGATCGGGTGCGGCTAGATAGTGCACACTGGTTGCACCAATACGTACGACTTACTTCGGCAGAGGACCCATTTGCTCGGGATGAGAAGCGAGATGATGGATTATATGGTGTCCTGTCAGCACTGCCAACTAATTAAGGGGGATACGACAAGGGCAGCCCATTTTATGGCAACCACCCCTGCTCAGACATTAGCGGGTTTTGGTCCGTTGACGTCATGGACCGGTGTCGGCCAGCGGAAATCAATATCTTATCAGTGACAGAACACCTATCGCATTGAGTCTAGGTGGAAGCCGTGTCAACCAACGGGCGATGACAATCCGCAGTGTAGTATTGCATCACATTGTGGTCAAACATGGTAACAAAATGATCCAAACCGATCAGAGACCTTGCTTTGAGAACGAGCTCTTCTCAGATGGGGCGTTTGAACTGCTCGTCAGGGCCGCAACTACACTGGGGATAGATGCAGTCCTCAGTTGTTAACAGTATGAAAAATCTTGGGTAGGTTTCTTCTTGTATGTAAAGGCAGTCTACGCCAAGAAAGTTGAGATGCACTGTAAAGCTGTTTCGTCTTTCCTGTAAATCATTAGCAGTGCATATCTCAAGAAATTTTGGGTAGTTTTTAACCGAACCCGTGACTGGCCGGCTGGTGGTTTCAACGCTTAACCATCGAGTCAGCGATGTGATTAGCTCACATTGAGAGAGGATATGACGCCGCTCATCCCTAAATAACGGAAACCACATCACCTGGTCACGAGTTGACTGGATCCTCGAGTGACCAATTTCTTGGAACTATAGGGCAAGAAGGTAAAGCTTTTACATGCACCTTGTTTTTAGAAAAAAACCGTCTTCTTGAACGCATCTTCTTGAACTTCCCTGCCAATTCAGCGACTATCACGCAAGGCTGCAAATCAATTCTACAAATTTCATAATTTCCATTAGGTCAAGGCAGAGTCACCGAAAAACACATGCTATTCGCACTCATACATCCTAGTACCCACCGTTTCACACTTGCTCTGAAAGATCCATCGCATAACACACATTTCTACGTGCCTCCATTAGGTCGGCCCCGGCAGCTGGTCTGTTTGGCAGCTCTTCGGTTGTATTATACCGCTGACCGAAATCGGACAATGGGCTAGCAACACCGTCGGCACCAGTCAGCTCCTTTGGCCGCCAGCCACTCCTGATCGCTTGGTTATTGCGTTCGGTTGGACCATGTGTGTGGGTGTTATAGTACCGTCCTTAGCTGTTTAATGCCCAGCATGTGCAAGCAACTCCTTAAATATTTGCTCAAATAGCAAGGCATCTGATCGGTTAGGATCGTTTGTGGAACCCCATGGTTTGCCGCCATATGAAGCTTCGCTACTACGCTCATTGATGCCGCCGTTGATTTGATACGGATGCCGCCTCAATCCATTGCGAGTGTTCTGGTTTGTGCTGGCCGCCACCGAAAAGTTGCTCATTTCACATATTCGCGCGTTTGCTCAGCAAGCGAACGCAAAATGAACACAGAACCTAGCGGTATATGGGCACCCATGGTACGTAGATAATACAAAGAGCGTCATGCGGAACGCGTCAGCTGACAAGACAACAAGTTTGAATAGGTTTTCGTATTTCTGTATGAGAAGCCAGTCTGTGACGAATACGCGAGAAGCAATGTACAGCTGTTCCTTAATGCGAATCATTGGTGGAGCGCTTAGTAGATGGAATATTAAACTGTTTGACCACGAGGGTCAACCTTACTTAGTTGGGACATAACGCCGCTCACTCTTCAAGCAAGGGATCCACCTGATTGATGACAGACGTTTTCCTACAAAATCCATCCGTCGTGTGGGTTGTTGTTCCTTCTGAACCATTAACAGTCTGTCGGTAGTGTGACGGCATTCGAATGTTTTCACTTAAATGGAAATCCTAAATATTCGTGAAAAGCGATTAGAGCTAACCGTTACTCTGCAGATTGGCTTGACCATTCATTCTACCGATTTTGTGACTGCAAGCTTATTCGCTCCAACTTTAGTCTACGCACGCGATTTCCAAGGACTTTTTACATTACTATCAGTAGTGTAGCTTACCAACATTACTTACATTACATGGCGATACTGATTTTACAAGGAAACAAAAGATATTTAACCAGGTACCCTGTTATATTGACAGGTGGACTAAGCAAAATGCATTCAAATTTTGTCCTTCAGCTGGTCTTCGTTGAAAGTATTTCCGTAAAAATCAACGTTCGTTAACCTCATACACCGATTCCGTGCCTAGCTGCTATCCCGCCCAAAAGAATCAGGAGGGCAGAAAAACTGCTAATTTGCGAAAGATTATGCAGAACCTGTCGAAATGCTGAAGTTGTGTTTGAAACCTGGATCCTCCGTTCCGTACGATCACCCTTAAATCGTTAGGCTTTTTGAGTTCACCCAAATTATTCTTCAAGTCCCGCGACTGCTATATACAAAATTATTACTATTGCACACAATTTATACACAATTATTACACACAATTACACAAAAGTTTCCCCCTAAAAATCGCTTGCATGCCTGTTAGACAGCTCTTCGGGTGTAACATACCACATTAGAAGCTGAGTTGCATTTCATCTTTTCGATCCCTGACCGTCATGAATTGTATAGGTGTTTCCCGGTGGTCGGAACTTGCCATCGACTACCCAGCTTCCGCAACGAAAGCCCATTCAACCCAGAATACTGGATCTCCTCACAAATGATGGCTGCAACCAAATCGACGATTCAATCCGCTTTGTAATCCAGGTCTTCCACTGTCGACTTATTCCGGCTCTCCGGAGCTGTAACGGGCGTGCCAAATGCACCAAGTGCTCCTCACTCAACCGACCTGTTGCTCTCACCAACCGCAACTGTACATGAAGCGCAGGCTGTATCTCTTCAGTGAACTGGTCAGGCAGCAACTGCTCGCACGACATTCCGTCCGTTCTCGCCAAGGCCCGATTCAACGACTGCTGCTGGCTGGTGAAGAACACTTTCGGGTCACACCGAGGTTCCATCCCAAACATCTTGAAACGCCTCATAGTCTCCTGGCGGTCCGCCAGTGAGTTGACCCTTGCTGCAAGTGCTGCCTCCGCGGCGTACAACTCCTCCCTTCAAGGATCCCTTCTGGGCGCTTCCAGAGCTGCCTCCTCCAGGCCTGTGAGGAAAGTCTTCAACGACGCCACAGCCTAAAGATTTAAAAGGCAAATTCAAATCTTGCTTACCCCTGGCATTTCGACTGAGCCAACCACCATACTTCTGCACACGGTGTTCTGGCATTCCCCGGATGGTGTATTGTTTAGGTAATTTATCTTTGGGACACTGACATCACCGCGAATAATTTGCGCCCCGAGAGGGATGAACGAACTCATCATTGGACAGAATTCTAAGATGCGTTTAACTCGCAGTCTAGTTGAAACTAACCAGTAAACTCGAGAGATTTACCTGAGTTCAGTTGTGTCCCAGTTGTGTTAAAGTGAAGTTATTGTGCAAACGAGGGTATTTGTGTCAATCGGGAATGTTAGTTTTCCGAACGAATTTCCGGAACCTACGGAGGCCATTAAACCCGGCAAGCATCCAGGGCAGTCAAACCATCAATCAATTTCGTAAAACCCACTGAAAGTTCGTGTACGCCTTAGAGGCACGATCGTATGTGGCCAGCATACGGTCATCTCATAAAAGCACGATCGATGTTGATGAATGTTCAGTAAGCGCCTAGTAGACAGCCCGGATCAATATCAGATGATGCCTATTAGATTTCGCGGGGCCGTTGTAAATTTTGCACACGCACGCACTCACTCGTTTTTTCGGAGTACAGCTGTTGTGTAGCCTCAACGGTAAGTTCTCCATGGCACTAGGCACTGGTTTGGGAACAGCATTTTGATGTACCAGTGTAACGGTGATACTACTGATGAGGGGGCACGCGAGTAGTATGTGTTGTTCGTAGAATTACGCTTAGCGTCTATTGAAAAAGAAAATCTGTTGAGAAATTCGTGGAGCCACTTTGTAACATTTGCCTGGATTTGACCGACGAATGAGTGGAGTCAATTAATCTCCAGGAAAGTTCAAGAAGACTCGTTCGGGAGAAGATTGCCGTCCAGTTTTTGTAACTAAAATGCAGATTAGAGTTTTTACTTCCCTGTTCAAGGGTCTGTAACCGGTCAGTTGGCATTTCCGAATAAATAACTCCGCAGGGAAGACCTTCTTCACTTCACAAGTATCATTCCTATTTTCCAATCCCAAAACGAAGTGCAGTTTAACAGTACCACCAGTTGGTGGCAAAAACCTGTATCAAATGATCGCTATATTCTATGTGTGAACGAACTACTCAGATTGCCGTCTGAGTTCGGAGTTCGAATGGTAGACATGTGTGGAACGTGTAAATCAACCGCCACACCGCATCTACTCAGTGGCGTTGATTCGTCTTTGATTTATTCGTCTGCAAATTCCTATCAACCTTGTTATAATTGAAAAGCAAATTGTACGCCTATCTAATGAAACCCCGAAAGGGGAGACCGGTAGGTAGCTGTTGAAGAGTACTCAGCGAACTTATGAGTAGCAATACAATATCAGGTTACCAGTGTCGTAAGAAGGCAATCGCAAAAACAGAGGAATTCAAACAGAGGAATCCCGTCTCGTTGTGAGACAAACTGACACCGTCCCGATGACTTCAGATAAGCATCCGATGAAGATGTGACTTACTCAAAGTCGATAGGGCTGAGTTAAACTACGCGCCTCTAGTCCGGCTAGAGTGAACAAGAGAAAAATTGGAATTTCAGCAGTGTTTGAGTCGAAAGACGACCCGATAACTGTCCTAACTGCGTTTAACGACCGGCCCATCATTATTCGTCCTGTGAATGCATCGCGCAATAGTACTTCAGGTTTCTGGAGGCGTCTTTCTAAGTCCGCCAGACCTGAGAATCCGGACGGTTTTACCAGAATTTCTTCGGTTGGTATACAAAAATTTCTTGACCGTTAGTCTGATGATGTCTGATGTCTTCTTACGTAAGCAGAACACGATACGGACGAGTTGCAATTCATTTTATTTTGGCAGAATCACACAACATGTTGCGTCTCCGTTAGGAGCAGACGCTGTGGACAGACTCGATGAGGGTTTCGGCCTCGTATCCGGCTTTGCACAGCGCCATCAGATGAGCTGTTTGCTGAGCTTCCTGTGGAACATGAAGGCAGACAAATAACAGAATATCAGCTGTGAATTCTGTCCGGGCATGCAAACAATATAATCACGACGCGTACGACGGCCGAGGGTCATCCGTGTCCTACACAGGTTTGGACCAATGCCTAAGAATGCCTTCAAAAGAACAAGGAAGTCTTTTTATACAAGATTCACTCTAACGTATACCAACAGAATTGACAACCATACTAAAGAATAGGGAAAATTGTCAGTGAGCCACACTGGAGGTCGACCGGCTACTGAGCCCGAGATTCGAAAAAAAATTGTGCGATTTGAATAACAATACCAGTAACTATAGCCAGACTTGCTGGCGAAATGTTGCTCTAATACACTCCTTAGCAGCGTTGAACAAATGGATCCTACGTCATGACTGTCCCGTGTCGCTTCCGAAAAAAATCAATCAATATGACGTGATTTCTCGGTTAAGACTGGCTGGGGGTTCAGTCCTGCCAGATAGCCTGAACCGAACTGAACTGAAATGAACTGAACTGAACTGAAGTAAACTGCACTGAACTGAACTGTATTCAGAAAACTTCATTCATTATGGTCACGTTCTATCATTTTTCAGTCACAATTTTTCATGCAACTCCAAAGTATATATTGCTGCTCTTGCTAAACGTCTCCTGGCCCTAATCGTACTCTAGGAATTCGGTAGGTAGATGTGCTTCAGAATTTTCTCCCATCACGTCTTGTCTGCTCCGTTTGGGCGAGACGGCCCAAGTGGTTAGAGCGCGAATTTACTGACCGGAAGGTCCGTGGTTCGAATCCGACCTCTGCCACTCGACTTCCCCTGTCTAGGCTTGGGCAACCCGGCAGTATCCCAGCTCTCGTGCTTCCTTCGGGTGGCATGGCAGCTAGGCACCGGAAGGGTGCTACAGCTGAACGCTTTCTTTCTTTTTCTCTTGTCCACCTCGTCTCAATTACCCGAGTATATGCCATATAAATGTTTATCGGACTTGACTAGCGAAATTTGAATGGGAAAACCGGGAAGCATCCAGACCAGTCAACCATTCAACCAATTTAGCAAATTCCGATGAGTGTTCATGCACGCCGTAGAAGCACGACCGTATGTGACCAGCATTCAGGCATCTGAGAAAATCACGATCGATGTTGACGGGTGTTCACTAAACACCTAGTAAACGACCTGGATCGTTAACAGTTACTGCTCTTCAAATTGCGCGGGGCTGTAGTAACTTTTGCACTCGCACGCGCTCACTCGATCGTTCGGTATACAGCTGTTGTGCACCCTTGTCTGTAAGTTCTTTCTGGCAACAGGCACTGGAGCGGGAAAATCAGTTTGATATAACAGTATCATTCCTTTTCTTACACTCCCAAAACGAGGTGTAGTTTAAGAGCGCCACCAGTTGGTGGCGAAAAACGGTATCAAACGATCCCTAACTTCTGTGTGTAAACAAACTAATCCGTTTGCCCTCTGAGATTGGGTGTTGGCTGGACGTCCAGCCTCTGCTGTTTTGTTTGTACGCCTAGGGTGCCAGCGAATTGCCGGCGTGAAACGCTGACCCACTGCTGACTAATGATCACATAGAGTCACAACACAGAAAGTTGCCGGGACGGGAAATCCATTGTTCTTGGTTTGTCTATCGCATATACCTTGCAGTCAGCAGAACTATTTACCAACTAGCGGCTGACGACGCAGTTTTTGCCATCTCGCTGTAAACAGCATCCAGTTCCTTGTAGTTTAGGATTGTTTGTATATTGTTGTCCACACTTAACACAAAAACTTCCATCGCAGTCTGTGGGTTGACCGCTGTAGTCAACCACGGGACGAATGTTAGTGCAAAACGCTTTTGTATGTTAGTCCTAAGAAACACATCTGTGGAACATGTGACTCAACTGTCACAACGCATCTATTCGGCTTCGTTGATTCGTCTGTAATTTTCCATCAAATTTATGCTGTAATTGAAAATCACATTGTACGCGTATCTAATGAAACCCAGAACGAGGAGACCGGTAGTGGGTTGCTGAAGAATTTTCAGCAAACTTCTGGGTAAGTGGTCGTTTCATGAATAGTCGTACAGATTTTGTTGTGTATCCATCGTGTGGCGAACAGGCCAGTTTTGTCGCTTGGCGTATTATTGGTCAGCTCCTGAGTAGGAATTCCTCCTCATCTGGTAATCAAACTCTCCATTGTGCTAATTTCTGTGCGGCACTTCGCATCCGATGTATCCAAAACATCTCCTTTGGAATAACTAGATAACGCTTTCTGATAAGGTACATCTTTCTTGAATTCTGCATTTTCCTATCATCGTTTTGCAATAATTAGGTCGATTGGCGTTTTATTGGTCACTTTCTGAGCAGGTATTCTTCTTCCACTGGTAATCGGTCTCGCCGTTCTTTTGATTCATGTGCGGCAGCGTGCATCTGGTGCCTCCAAAACTTCTTTGGAATGTCTGGGTTATGGTCCTGGACAAGATACACTTACGTTGGAGTCGGTCCAGCCTCACGCGCATAGACAATTCTCCTGTCCATAGACAAGGCGACGAATTTTATACAACAGCTTCAGGTTTCGAGTGTCTTTAGAGAACAAAACAGACGATTCCAAACGACTCCTTTGCAATCCGATTGTTAGACAAACTGATGCCTTCACACCACTTCAACTAAGCATTCTATGAGGGTGTAACGGACTGTGTTCGAGTAAAAGGCGACTGAAAAGAGAGTGAAGAGAAAAACTGAAATTTGAGCAATGCGTTTGAGTCGACAGATTACCGCAAAACTGTCCTACCTGCGTCGATTCATTGACCTGTTTTTAGATGTCGTGCACAGCTAACGTGGATTAGTGCGTCTGATTTGTGAAGGCGTCTTGATGAGCTATCAGTGCTTTATAATTCGGACGGTTTTGGCTGAATTCATTTGGTTTTTATCAAACGATTTCTGGACAGCTAGTTTGAGGGAAAATACAACCCAAGTCTTGTAACGATGGCAGAACACCGTACGGACCAGTTGCCATTCACATTATTTTTGTAAAATCAGACAGCAGAGCGCGTGTTCCTTAGGAACAGACGCTGTGGGCAGACTCGATGAGGGTTTCGGCATCGTACCCGGCCTTGCACTGCTCCATTAGTTGAACCGTGTGCTGAGCTACCTCGAAAACCTGAAGATAAAGAGATAACAGAATCTCAGCTGGGATATCCGTCCGGGCATGCAAACGAAAGTTTCTCCACGCGTAAGAAGGGCTGTGGGTCAGCTATGTCCAACACAGAATAGGACTCATGATAAAGAATGCTTTCAAATGAACCGGAAAGCGTGTTTACAAAAGATTCATACTAACGTCCCCCAACAGAATTCAGCATTCCCGAGAAAAAAATGGCCATTATGCGAAGCAGTGGGATGATCGGCAGTGAGGCACACTGAAGGTCGAGCCATTAGTGGGCCGGAGAATAAAATTGTATAGATAGGTAGTGTTGGTGAGTATCAGCGTATCTAAATTCTGAACATTTTGAAGCGTTTTGATATAACCCCCTTCGCTGATTGCGGAGAACACAAAACGTCTTCAGCTACGTAGCAGATGAGTGAAGCTGTGTAGACGCTATGAAATCAAATACGTACTACTACTGTGACCGGTTTCGCCCGTCTTGGGCTTATCAGGTAATCGCAGTCCCCGCGTTACCATGAAGTTTGAGTTTTACTTGAAACCGTGTTGGACAAATTCACCCACTTGCATAGGAATTTGATTTTGACAGGAGGCACAACCGAATCTACCTGAATGTCGCTAATGATGGTACGCTTTAACTATATATTGATTCCAGCAATCTGTTGAACCACGTCGAGTTACGCGCAAAACCCCAAAAGCCAATTCTTTCAAATGGAGGTTTATCTACAAATGCGGTACTATAAGTACAATAATAAAATGATAAAGCTTTACAAACCTCAAATC
>NW_008752276.1:47793-80756 GCF_000715545.1 Opisthorchis viverrini | reverse complement strand
ACAGTGGAGGTCCCACTCACTGTAGATAAATTCAAGGTTCTTGGAGTTCCAGCCAGACCCTTCTCATCAAATAAGTCTTTCGTTACCAATGTTACGTCCGACCCACAATCCAACAATGCGTACGTGAGAACGCTGCCTTGCGGACCATTCACACGAATTGCTACGGCGCCAAGGCAGGTTCCTGATTCCGTTTGAGATGTAGAGTTGCACAAACCAACCATTGTGGTCTTGTTGGCATCTGGCACTACGTGCAACAGATGACGGTGAGACCCCAACCAGCTCTCTATAACACACTTCTTAGGAGAATCGCACTCGTTACTGCCATGGCCTGGTTTTAGGCATACAAAACATAACCGCTTCCTTCTCACCACACACCATCTTGCATCCACTGGCAAGTCAGTGAACCTACCACATAGCACCAGTCCATGTATTTCGTCGCAAAAAGTGCACCAGTCATTGGTTTCCTTCTGAACGGAAAATAAACTATGGCGTCTTTCATTGCCTACCCGATGATGCTGCTTTTGAGGACGGTGGTGTTCTGAGCCTATGGTAAGCATTCCATAGCGGCTGCTAGCAATGCAGGCCTCTTGAGAATTGGAGTTGCATAGGCCAGAGAAACCTATCCGTATTCCAATGTTGTCCATAGAGTTAGTCAAAATCGCCCAGTTCCGATGAGCATCCTCCGATAACGTACGGAGAATACGCTCTATGGTCGAGACGGAATTCCTGTCACTAGTATGATTCATCTGGCTTAGTGCAACGTGACAGTTTAGAAGGTTTATCGACAAACGAGACAGTGAATCTGCATCGTCATGCAACGATTTCAATTTCTTTGACAAATCGTCCAGTATGGCTCTAGCCACCATATGTTCTCTCCCAAAGAGATTCCTGAGTATTTCTCTCGCTCTAACGTATGCAATCTCCGGAGGCAATATTTCGCGTTCAGCCACTGCTTCCTTCGCCAAACCCCCGTAGTAATGTTTCATATATAGCATCCTCTGTCCAATATTTTGCACTCTATCCTCTATGTAGTATGTGAACTGTTGAATGAACCTCCAATAACACCTTGGGTTCCCATCAAAAGCCTCTAAGTCCACTCTTGGTAGGTCTGCTTTAACCACGCAGGAGTCGGTTGAACTGCTGGTGCGTCACATATGCGTTTGCTTCTTACTATCCCGGCTAGGTAATCATTTACCTTACCCTGCGGGTCAACCTGTACGCCAACGCCGGTATCATCGTCCGAATCCAGCTCCAACTCAGCTAGACGAACCCCATTACGCGCCCGTATAAGCTGCAATTCTTTCTCCATTTCCTCTGCCTTAATCTGCGCTCGCAATAACGCAACCGAGGACTGTGTCCGTAGTACGTTGAGTACTGGAACCGGTGAGTAAATATATTATTATATTTGCAATAGTACCGTGATTCCAGAATTTGGATTTCTTGGTCGGCTTCCTGGATTGGCACTCGTGACTCAAACCCAGGAAGCAGACAGCCGCAACAGACGCTTCTCTGATTGAGGAGAACACGCAAAATTGTTCAGACACGTAGCAGATGAGTGAAAATGTTGAACGCTACGAAGCCAAATGCGTAGTAATACTGTGCCCCTTTTAGCCCTTCTTTGGGCACATCAGGTAGTCACGATCCCCGCGTTACCGTCACGTTTATATTCTACTTCAAACGAAATTGGGCTAATGCACCCACTTGCATAGGAATTTGATTTTGAACGGAGGCGCAACCAAATCCACCGGAATGTCGCTAATGATGGTGCGCTTTACCTGTGTGCTCAACTCGAACAGAAGATTGACGCAAACTCGGGAAGTGCGCCTACATGATAAGCCCCAAGAAAGACAAAACTGTTCGTGAGCTGTCTAAAAGCATTCAGCTACCATATGAGTAGTCCAGTTTCTGCTGCTAATCCTGCTGTGCGAATAATGAGATATTTCAAATGGCGGCGGACGTCCAGGATAAGATATGGTTCCGGTCGCAATAACTATCGATCGTGAATGTGGAGGAAGAGAACCCAATCAAGACGGTCTCAGAAATTTTCGAAATCAATCAGGCAACTTGGTGTGTTGATAATTCACCGAAGTTATATAAGTTGGTCATCCCGACAGGGAAGCGTCTGGGTTCTTTGTGGTTAACCATGCTCCACCACTAGATCAAATCTTATGAAATTAACCGAACCAGCGCTATGTCTGTGTGCTTCAATGGATTTCCTCTGTATAGAATAATATTTGTGAGTTAAATCAACAGATCTTTGGAGTTGGAGGTCCAAAAATTGAAAGAACGACACACTGAAAATGAGACGAAGATACTGATATGAATTCGGGCTTGGCCTTCTGCCGTTTCATCGCACCGAGGTCTCCAGCATTCTGTCGGTTGAAAGTCGATTTGTGCGGTAAATTTTCTCCTAAATTGTGCGGTTATGAATAAGAATACCAATAATTTCGGGCAAAATTGCTAGACAAATATTGTCTGCTAGAGTTCATTAGCCGTTGAATCCACGGTCCGTTTGAAAAGTTTGAAAAACGGGAAACCCGTCGTCCCGGCTGTCCCGTGTCACTCCCGACTTAATTCTATTACCTTGTCGTGGTGGTCGGGTTATGCCAGCTGTAATGCAAGTCCCATTGGGTTCATCCATACGAGGAAGGTTAAGGTGGCCAGAGAGACGTATTGAAGTCTGAGCCAAGCCTAACTGATTTGAACTGAATTGAACTGAATTGTGCTCGGAGAACGTCACTCAGCTGCTGTCAATCTTGGTCTATTCACGTGCCCCCTCCAAGGTTGTTCTACCCTGAATTATTGCGGATTAATCAGGCTGTTGGTTGGCTGCCCGTGGTCAAATGATTGGGTGTGGCAACCACTGAGGGCACCTCTGTTGGTTTTCAACAAGGATGGAACAAGTGTATATTGCTTCTCAGGTTTTCATCGCAGACGTACTTCTCATACAGAAGTGGGAAAATGTCTGCATACAAACAAAGATTCGCCCTGTCTCGCTAGATGTAAAAGCACCATCTTGTCTTGGCAGGATGATTTCGCCCGACGTGTTCTTATTAAGGTTATTCGTATTATCTACGCCTCATGTGTGACCGTATACCGCCAGCGTCTTTGTTCATGGCATCAACGTTTGCTCGGAAGACTAGGAACTAGAAGATCTAATTCCGTAACACTTTGAATTGTTTGAAATTCCCATTTACCTACATCATCTCCACTTTTCACGGGCCATCTTTGGGATACCGCGCTTGGACTCGAAACTCGCTTTCAAAAACGACCCACAAACTGCTGAACTAATGAACACTGTGTCGCGGGGTGAACGTCCAATTTGAAGAAAAGAACGAGGGTGTGGGCGATGTGGGTACCGTATTTACCCCGAAAATTCCTAAAGTAAACGTCATTTGATGAAATTTAAATGCGAGTAGGTTTGGGACTGAGGCTCGCCAATTGTGAATACATTGGCTAGTAAGGTATACACCTTTTATCACATTTGTTTCCGCGAACCACGAGGGCAACTCACCTGCTGAATTGTGAAGCAGTGTGCCTCCAATTGATCGAATACTGCCCCGAAACACATGAGCTCATCCCTCTTAGACAAGTCTTTTACTGTTGGCTTGTGGTGGGTTGTCACATTCATGATGATGGCGCGAAACGTTTCCTTGACAATGTGACCAAGCTGATCGAATTGAGAAGAATATTTATGCGAGATTATCGACAGACTGTAAAGGAAACGGCCGCTAAAATACACAACTGATGACCGTTTACGTGATCCCATGCATTCTCAACAGCCACTTTCCGGTACACAAATCAATCCTTACCTAAAATAACCTTTTGTCGTTCGTTCAGTTCCTTTTTCGGAATCAGCTGCATAAGAAAAAGAAACTACAAACCTGAAGTGCACGGTGCATTTATCGCCAAGCGGTTTCGTGTTCTTCCTCTGTTGTGGCTTCCATCAAGCTTCGGGACATTGAAAACAGGCGCGCCTGGCAAGACGGTTGTCTGTCTGCAACACTCGGCTGAAATTAAGAAGAAGCTCTGTCAACGCTGACTGGCAGGACCGATTTCCTAGAGTACTCATTATTAATGACAAATCTATGTGATATCACCTGGTTGCCAGAGTAACACATGATACGCCGAAATTCATTCTTATGTACAACATTTTCGGTTTACGTAGAACACCACTAAACTGACTGTCTGTCTTGCTGCCTGCCTCTCTATCTGTCTGTACGAATGAACGTATATATGTCTGTTTATGTTATCCTATCAGGGAAGCTGGTTAATATCTAGGGGTTCGCGGCGGCCTACTCCGAAATCCACCACGCTTACTGCGCTCTTGATTGGCCTTGACCGAGTAATACATAGTCCATACTTGTGCACCCAACATCGTGGGTCTCAGTATCAAAACCAGCCTGTCCGGTAGCCGAAAGTAGCAGCTTGTCTTGAGAAACTATCCGCCCAAATAAACGAAACCATGGTAGGTCCCTTAAGACACTGGGGGTAACACCGACATAGGATCTGAAGTAGAGGAAATGACCAATTCATTGCTTGTAGTTAGAGGCAGGTGCCTTCACCAGTGCAATTCGACATCCAAAATTGTGGAAGTGCCTTAAATTCGCTTAAATGAGTCCACCGTTTCGGAAATTGCGTTTTATCGTTGCGAACATGAACGCTAATTCATAACTACCAAGTAAATCAGCATTGAGTTTGCTCTAAAGCCAATAAGTGATTGTCCTCAGATGTGAGTCGCATTTCGAATGAAAAACCCACTGACTGTGTAGATATCCACTAAACATTCGCAATCACTGAACTTTGCCTGAACGTCTCTAGTTTTTTTCTACGGATGAAAACTCCTCAATCCCTTGAGGTCCTTCTTCGTAACGAGACCTTGTACATTTGTGAAACATCGAATGGCAAGTCCCTAACCACCTGGATGATGTCCATATCTTCCTTCCTTGTAATGTAGGCACCAGGTCTGGCCATACTATCCTGGGTATGGTGTTACATAACCTCAAAACGATTAGAGAATGTTTCATAATGCTCCGAAACCGCCAAGTCTCAGTCGGTAAAACATCCTCGTAGTGTGTTTCGTTGGAGTTTTACGTTGATCATTTGTTTACTTGAAATGGTTTTTTAGCAGCCCTATTCAAACCAGACGCTCCAATGATCTGACTTGAAACGGGTCAACTGGAAGCAGTTTTTTTGCTAGCTAAATGATTCTAACGTTTGGATCGCTATTACGGCCTGATGAATCGTCATTTAGTGCCGTAACCCACTAAGTCACTAACAACCATGACGTATCGGATGAAATTTTGATTAAAGCCGTTGTATCACCCTGTTATTTACTCGGTTATATGTGGTGTGTGTGATAGAATGATATGACTCGCACCTGGGGTGCGTCAACGTTCACCGTCAACTTCTTCTTGACTTGCGCGAGACCTATTCTGGTTGATTTAGGTATGTGGCCATATTCCTGTTTGTGATGGAGTTTGTCCTACGTGGTTACATCGGTTGTCACGTTTGCGGGAACTAGCCAGATCGAGGAAGGCAGATCATAGGTTTAGGTTTCAAGCTGCAATTTCCGCTTACCTAGACGTTTGAAGCCAACTGGAACATACGTCCTTATCCTCTCGTTAATGGTTTCCCACTGGGGGCATCCGGTACTCCTACAACCTATACAACGATTTTGGCCAAAAACAACATGACCACTCATTTCAAGGTAACTTACAGAAAAATTCAAAAGGAGAAATCAGACAGACTGTGACATTTTCCAATTTAGGCGAGACGTGTGTACCTACGTGAAACCACACTCGAGTCCCCAATTATTCCATATGGATCTACAAACGCGAGAATCATTAACAGGGCAATCAACCACCGTAGTGAAGTTAACTACCACTTGTCACAAGCTTTGGACATTTCAAGCAAAACATATGGAGAGGCTTCTTGTCACGTTGTTGGTCACAGCTACTCTTATTTCCAACACAAAATATTTTACTTGATGTAATTGAGCTAATCTTAAAACAAGCTTCCTGTGGCTGTTGCAACTCACATGTCGGTAAGCATTTCTGCCAGTGAAGTGATTGACATGATCGATTTCTAGGTATTGGAATGTGGATTGGTCACCTGGTTACTTTAACATATAATGGCGTTCGAAATGACCGCTCCAATAGACAATTCAAAATAGCAAATATTGCGCTGAACACTTACTGATATCTAAACAACACAAACTGTCAGCGGAATGCGGAGTGGTCACCTGGTTTCTGTAACATACGTTAGCGCTCAAAATGACTAACCAAAAGACAATCCAAATTATCAAATATTGCGCTGAACACACACTGCTATTCGTCCATTATGGAAAGGCATCGATAGATCATAATGACCTTGAAATGTTCCAACTGGCAGACCTCCGACCGCCTGAAATAAAGAAATTGACGGATGTCTATCAGTGCATTGTCAACAAAGATAGAGTCCTGTTTCATTCAATGAAGAAACAGCCTACCCGGTAACTGTAGTTCTACACTTGAATGCTGGCTATAAAATGAACGAAATCACAGCATCGCTGTTTTTCATCAAAGCAAGTCTCCTAACCCCACACTATTCGTTACAAACCACAAATAAGTCGCTCACAACTGATATGCACACAAAAATAGGATTTAAGTTGCCATGGAACTTGAACATCTGACTGGATCATTTAACTCAGCTACCTAATTAACTGAAGACGTCACCACAGAGTATAGTTTAAGATAAAATGGCACTACAATGAGTCTGTGACGTTCTTATAACGATCATTTTTACTTGTGTTATTGTGTACTTCGCGTTGTGCCGCCTAGCAGAACTTTCTCATTTGATAGGACATTTCATCCGCTTAGTGAAGCCAATATATGCTGAAAAACCAAGAAGCTATTCCAAGTATGGATGTTTCATCTTTATTGGGAATCAGAAACAGTGTGCATCTCACTTCAGTAGGGAATTAAGAACCGGCGACCTTCCGGCCAATGATTGAATACTTGACAGTTCAAACACACTTCGACAGCATACAGGGTCACTCGTCGCTCAATCACGGGGAAACACAACAGGTGGCCACATATTCACTGGTTCCTCGAGTATTAACAGTTAGATGAACACTTCGGTCATCATGCAAATCTATTCTTCCTCTGAGTTACTTTAGGATGATCCATATAGATTTGAAGTCCTTTTGTACAATAACAAAGTAACGTATTAAACATAAGGTATCCAACGCCATTGCTTGGTTATCCGAAAATTGACAGCGGCTAGGCTTGGATATCTAGTTGCCTGGACTAGTAACCTTGCTGAACTTTGTCTATAGAACCTGAAGTTCCTAATCAAGTATTTTCAACATTGACCGTCACCTTTCTCAGGTAACAAAATACAACTGTCAACTCGATAAATGCACTCATTTTCGTAGCAGTTTGACTTTTCACAAGTGAACCAAATGAATCTCTCCGTGGCGTTTTTTGACTCACCATTTCACCGTATTTCATCACGTGACTATATTTTGTCCTCCTTCTCACATCCTGGTACTGCTGTTCCAGTGTACGCTTTTTCGGAGCACTCTGCGCGCGAACGAGAGATAATGAAAAAAGGAGGCTACGTGAAGCACATGGATCAGCTTACGCAACCTTAAAATGAATTTAATGTAGGCAAAACACGTGAATCCGCTTGAGTTAAGACAACCGAGTTATCGAACGGCACATACTACTGATGAAACATAGAGCACTCCACTGTGCCAGGACAACATACACATACCACACAATTTAAGGATTTGACGCTCTAGGGAATGATCATCATCATTCATCATCATCATCATCATCATCATCATCATCATCATCATCATCACACCACCATCACCATCATCATTTTCAGCATCCGTGTTCTACACTGAGTCCACCCTTTGTGCATTCAACATTCATTTGAAGCCCTATTCAAGAGATAATACTAAAGGTGAATGAGAAGAAAACTTATGGCTACCTACCTGCGGAACTGCGCCTGCAGTTCCAGACACTCACTCAGGCGATCCCTAACGAGAATGACAACAACAACTCCCCCAAGATGCATTTGAGTCGTTCGTTGCAGTTTGCAACCAGACACTATGGACGTCAGACGGTCTCCATTTTAGAGGGCGAGTTACACCAATGACACCCAGACGTTTGATAGTCTCGTTCAGGGAATCTGAACCGAAAATGATATCAAGAACCTCATCACTCGTACCACTGAAAGAACATATTACTGAGTACGGTGCCGACAAAAGGAAAACGTTACCCAGCAAGCTAAAGTAAACCACAAGTTAAACGTTTGACTTTGCTGCACCACATGTTCTCACTGTATTCTGAGGTTCAGTTTTGAGGTGAGTGGACAATTTGATGTTGACAAACAAGCCACACGCCGCGAAGTATTCGATACAGGAATGATTGCTGGATAGCCGCAGGCATCGATGTGAAAACTGGGTAAAGTACGCTGAACAGCGTACATCCACAAGGCGCGTGAACAAGGGGTTTCAGAATCCGAAACCAAAATTTTGGCTGAGTGTTCACAGATGTCAGTAGTATTTGCTGACTCCCAAGTACACCTGCTCCGGCTGTCACCCAAGGATTTACATTTCCTCATTGAAAATAAGTGGTTAAGAGAATCAAATAGAATACTGTTTGCTGCTGACTGCCACCGGACTACCCATTCACAACTGACAGGTTTATCTGCAACAGTTTTGCTAAAACTCACGTATTCCGAATCCGGAATCAAGACATACGAGTATTCGTTTGCTAGACAAACTTTGATTCGCTCATCTTTGCAAAAAACAGAATAAGATTTTTCATTTTCTTTGGCTGCTGTTGTCACGCAGACTGTAGTTTTAGGGAGCTCAAATAAGAGAACGAATCGATCAATATCAGAAAGTGTGGAACAGTAATATAATTTATCGACGAACAGATACTTTGACTCACAGGAATTTTTAAACTGCAAGAACTCTTGGACGAACACACTACTAAGAAGGTCGGTGAAAATTCGTTAAGAGAGCTCAGTCTTTGACTCGCCCTCAAACTTAATTACTTCTTCAACTCAGATTTGACGGAACTTGCCAAACACTCTTATAAACGAGATATTTAGTTGGATTCCCTTGGGCCAGTGCGGTATTTTAATCATACATGAAGGACATTCTGGATGCTATTTCAGAGTTTCTCCACCACAGCCAGCCAAAAAATCACGCTATATACCTCCCATATTTGAAGAAAGAACATGGCGAGACACAAAGACGGAGTAGCAAGTCTCCAAGTACAGCACCAATTTGTTGTACTTTTTTTGAATACAGGCAGGCGAGGGTATCATTCAACTTCCTGGCAGTGAACTGTCACACCACAAGAAGGAAAATTCTCGTAAGCTTGAGATAGCTGAGCGATTAAAGCGTAAACTTACTGAACCGAGTGTCCGAATTTCGAACTAATCTCAGCATTCCTACTGTTTCCGTCTGGGCATTCGCACCTTAGCATTGCCTCAGCACGCATGCTTCATTTGGGTAGAATGGCAGGTAGACACAGAATGCGTATTCCAGCTGGATGAGTATTGCTTTTTTGGGCATACTGTTTACCAGGATCAGGTGGAGTACAAAGTATGAAGGCGTTTTACTCAGTCGTCCTGGAGATATGGCTGAGTGCCCTGTTAAATGTAGTTTGTTCCCCTGAACGAACGATTTACAGACCACTCCGACTGGCAAATTCACGGACGTTTTTAACCAGATATCCAATTTCCACATACCATCCGCTGTGTACTAATCTTTGCAGATTGAAATGCGGTCCTGTAAGCCAATCTATAGAGAGAATTTTAGCCCTAATCACATTTCACGAAAATTTTGGGCAATTTCCATTAAATTGAAAAATCCAAATTTCATCGCACTACCAACAGATTGTAAGTAGTTTAGAGGGAACAACAATCCATAAACACGACAAATAGATTTTTCATGTGAGAAGTTGTCACTCGAGGAGGCAGTCACCAGTGATGTGGATCCCTTGATTGAAGGATGAGCGAAGTTATATCCTGACTTATTGCAGATGAATTAGGCCTTTAGTTGGCCGCCCGTGGCCGAAAACTTAAATGTTGCAACTACTAAGCACACACCACATCACAGACTACAACCTCATACAAAAAAATCTTTAGATTGCCAAAGAATCGCGCTGTCTCTCGAGAAGTAAAAAAGTGCATCTACGCCTCATGAGTGACGCGATACGACCTGCCTCGTTATTTATTTTTCTAAGATTACTCAGTGGTCCTAATGAATCAACCGCAAGTAACTTGAGCAACCCCCAACTTAGTAAAACAACATGGATGTGACTTTATCATTGAATGCAACCAGACGAGAACTACCAAACGTTCGAACCCCGTAGCTTCTGTTCCACTTTTCGCTTGATGTGTAGGCCAGTTTAAACTATACTCTCTTTTATGAGGAACAATCGATGGCAATCGGCCAACATATGTTTATCTTATCCTGTTCCATCCTTTCACAACTAGGCCTCATTTAGAAAACGCTGTGTGCTATAAACGTGGTTACAAAAATTAACCAAACTTAGTGATCCATCTGGGAAGTAAATGCGGGAATTCCCACCATGGCCAGAGTAGAAGATAAACACGTTGTCATCAGGAACGCTGTAAGTGAACAGGAAGGTTAAGGTGATCTTGAAGAGTAACCTGTTGTGTGGCGCTCCCACGCATATGAAACCACAGCAAAAACGCCACGCAAATGGAAGGTCTATGGTAATATTCCCCAAATAAATGGGTTTTCTCGCACGCTGCATTAGCCGAGTTGTTGCGCAATCGGCCTGGGCTAATTGGTGAATAAGGAAATCAGAAGGGTCTAAAAAGTTACACGGTTCATTACTGCCAATGCAAACGATTATGATGTGTAAAAGGAATTTGTACAACTTTGAGATAACTCTGTTTGAGGCAACTCTCTACTTCAGCTAGTTCTATCAGCTACTTCGGAATCACGCTCTTGGTAGCGTAATAAGATATGTTTTTGGAAATATCCACATGTTTGTATACACTACTGAGAAATAATGTTATATCCATAGGCCAGCCACCTCTAATAACCGAACATCACATCAGCTGGACGGATGTCACGTGCAGGACGCAGACCAAACGAAGGCACACCCTGACTGGTCAGAATATCAACCACTCCGGATCGAGCATCTTTGATTCGAGGTACTCATCTCCTCACGGGAATTCTAGCACGACCTTGTGGAGCACTCTATGAACCCTATGAATGCAGTTTTATTAAAGTCCCTTTGTCTCCATAAATGGCTGCGTAAAGCTACCATGCCTTATCTAATCAGCAGTGCTCTTTTTTGTGATTCAACACAATGAGTTAAAACATCTCCTGAATCCGAGCAGACCAAGATCGACCGACCCCAAGTTGTACAAGTCCGGGCAGATATTTGACCATTCGCAACTGCGCATATATGATTATTTTCGAAACTTGTTAACAGTGGTGATTGATGTCTATGATAAAATAATAACCCATAGTCTGAAATTGATAAACCGAATTTCCGATGTAGTGAAGCAAATCGTTTCGACTGATTTCTGAGAGCTTTAATTAAAGAGATTATACACCACAGTACTTACGAAAATACCGATCACGCATTTCGTAAATCGCAAAAATCTGGCCTGGAACAACTGACTTCTAGCTGTGACAAGCACGTGCATCAACGGTGTCACCTTCCGTGCGGACTCACATTTTCAGCACCTTCTTCCCTTTGGTTTCAAGTCTCTTATCACTTTTCAGTACTTTCAAGTGGTTTTTCCGTATGACGTCCTAAAGCAGATAAACACGCATGATCAATTATTCCTGTGAAATTGGTGTTCTCCACACTTATTCTATTCACAGTAGCTACCCATTTGCAGCCTACCAAATAACTGACATCTAGGATCTGCTCAATCTTAACACATTAATTTCACGACCGTCACAGAATACTGAAAACGGAAGAATTTGATTGTTGGTCTGTTTGCCAAGCATAGCAGTTGGATTTGCTCCTTAAGCCGAGTGTTTGCAGTTGGGTTGGACGGAAGTTGCCTAGAAGCACGACCAAGTATCCCTCGTCCAGCTCAGTAGCTCAAAGAATGAAGCACACGTGAGAACTAGGCGCTATATTGAAGTGAGCGCCACTCTTTAGTAATCAACTGAACCAAGGCTGAAATTATAATTTACGTTGTTCAGTGACTGAGTGTGCTGCCCAGGAACCGCTGCTTGATTTGGTTGGTACAGTGTTCGGGCTATCACAGGATAACTTCTCGAAGGAACCTTTTCGTTGCCTTACTGGATACTTTTCGACAATCCATCCGGCAGGCATAGTCCCCGACTTTCTGTCAGCTTTATTTTGTAACAATGAATGAACTGCCTGTTGCGGCACATGCATATGAAGGATATGATGGAAGAAAGACTGACCTAGACTTCATTCGAGTCTCTCGTTAACGCAAACACAGTTTGCAAATGAGAGTTTGGGTGAAAAATTTGAGTAAACGTTGGACATGGGAACCGACAGAGTTCCGCAACGACACAATTTTGCCGTTTGTAGTTAAGCGATTCTACGTCCAAGCAGCCTATCTCGCACTCCATTTGCCGGAAGATCGGGCAACTTGCCGGTCCAGTATCAAGACGAGCTCTGGTTGGAACCAATAGGAATCCTGATTCTTCGAATGCCTGTTCCCAGAGGGGCATCCGCAATATCCCACACTCTCGAGAATGTGGTCACCTCATATACCTCATGAACGACGCGCTGTATCTGGTTTCGGGCACTGATACACGCCGTGAGCCTTTGGTGGTGCTGTTGACAAGAACGCTAGCTTGGAAAGTTCAGACAGAGAACTAAGCTGTGAAAAATATTGTTATTACACTGAGCATACTTGTGAGGCCGCAACTGGATGGTTGAATGTGCTAGTGGTTTGCCCGAGATTTCTCTATGATTAGTGTTTCTTCAAATAAATTTACAATTTTGTAATACGGTGAAACTGATTGGTCTACATTACGGTTAATATTGTTTTGATACGCAGTGTCGTTTCATCTTGAGTTACACGGTGAACTGATACAGAAATTCATTCGGTTGCTGCACACCTGACTACGACTTACTCCTACACGAAAGTCAATTACCACACCCTTGTACTCATCTTCGTTCTCGTAGTCATGCAATACTTGGCCAGGAAACGGATTTCTGGAATAAAATAATGAAAAGAGGCAGTGGGTCGTTTGGGAGAAATTAACACGTAGGTCGAATAGAAAGAGATGAAAGGCTCGTAAATACTGTTTGAATATGCTCCTCTGGCTTGTCTTTTAAACACATTTTTACGCCGATGAGTGCTCCCTATGTCACGCTTTCGATTAAGTGTTAATTATTAATCCTTAGAGCAGTTCTGACTTAGAAAACGTTGACTTGACTCGACTACGTTGAGAAGTCAACGTAAAACATTACAAATTTTGCTTGAAAATGTAAATCTTCGAAGTGAATTTACGGCCGGACATCAATCGTAGTAGATTTTGTGAGCATATCCTAATCCAGGGCCCTTAAATAAAATTTGATTGAGCAAGAAACGCCTAGCGACTAGTACAGCCTCCAAACAAGAACCTCCTTTTTCACATCTTGAGAAGGTTTCTTCTAATTATCTTAGCAATCGGCCGTATTACAAAATGTTTAGACTACTTATTACTTGCTCCAAATCATCAGTTGGCCGATACGCTCATACGACATCCAGGGATCATTGGCAATAACTTCAGACTACTGACAAATGGGACGTAGTTAACTATCGCTCCTCACGAACGGGGATATACCACAGTGGCTGCAATATGATTTGGTATCAATTGTGTTGAGTACATCAGGGTTCTATGGCGTTTCCATTGATGTAATGGCTTTAAAGAAAAATAATCAGGGTGTACATGTGAAGTCACGCACGAAGCCTCATAAATTTCTGCGAGGCGACTCCATCCATGGTTTATATCCAGTGAGAAATATGGCTCAAAAATGAGACGTTTTAAAGCCAAACAATAAAATGCTTTTTTGACAGTCCAGTTGCTATCAGATGACAAACAGTGTACGGGAGATTTACTTGGGATTGCTTGCAATATCATCGTAGGCGAAGGCAATTATATTCTCTGCTGGAGTTTTGTTTGCACGCACAACTTGATACGCGTGGTAAACGTCCGTCTGAATGGGGATACAAATAACAGGTGAAGTACGGACAACAGGCAGAGTGGAACAGGTAGATTAAATGGTGCAAAATGGTGAGGATTATCCATACCTGGTGAATTATCAGTTCCCGCAACAGCTCGTATGTGTGGTTTAATTCAAACACAGCGACGGTTTCCAACCATGCAACATGGTCGATGCAGAATAAGAACGAAATAAGAAGCGAACAACGATGCATCATATTCAGGTTTACTTGATGCTTTATGTGCGTGGAATTTTATACTGTGTCTCCTGTGAATCGAACTTTGTCTTAGCAATGTATGGTGGTAATGTGAAACAAGGTATACACCACAAATCTAATAGGTCCGCGGTACAGTGTTTATGACAATCAGGGTATGATCTGCAATTCTGATCAGACTGTTCAACGACTGATCATTTGTGCGAACTAACTCCAACAATGTGTGCACATTGGTTGTTTGTGTATGGTGGTAATGTGAAACAAGGTATACACCACAAATCTAATAGGTCCGCGGTACAGTGTTTATGACAATCAGGGTATGATCTGCAATTCTGATCAGACTGTTCAACGACTGATCATTTGTGCGAACTAACTCCAACAATGTGTGCACATTGGTTGTTTGTGGTCGTTCGCATGTCATCGATTTTCATTTCCCTCCGTCAGGTCGGCTTCTGCAGCGGGTCTAGGCGGCCGACTTTTCGATGTATCATGCCACTTACAAATCCGCGTCCCATTTACTCTTCGATCCTCGGCCAAGTTGAATCGTACAGACGATCCTCAGCTGGTCGGTGACGGCGAAAGTACCCCGTCATCGGCTAACTAGCTTCTGCGACCCCACTTTACTCCTTCCGCGATTCTGGTGATCTTTTCACTTGACCTTCGTGCCTATGGGGAATGTTCACTCCTCTCTGTTTGCCGTTTACTCCCTCGTCTTTTCGTGAACGGTGGTCACGTTTTATCGAGCTCTCCTTCTTTCATTCTCTAGCCCCTCCGGAGACAAGCGTGATGCCGACCACAACCAAATTTCCTGATCAAACGAAAGGCGCGGATGTCCACCTTACTTCAGCATAACCGGATACCTGTCTGTGGTTGGCTGTATGGAAGCACGGTGAGCTAGCTACACCATCGTCAAGTTCACTTCTCAGTTACCTCGTCTGGCCACCAGCCGCTCCTTGATAGTTCGATTGTTACATTCGGTTAGGACATTTGTTTGCGGGTGGTATGGTGCCAGCATTAGCCGTCTGATACCCAGGTTCTGCAGGCAAATCCTAAACTCCCGGTGTTCGAAGCAAGGCCCGTGATCGCTCAGGATCATTTTTGGCACCCCATGGCTGGCCACGATGTGATGCCTCACAACTCGACTGATCATCGTCGCCTGCTCAATAGGCATGACTGCCGCCTCGTTCCACTACGACAGGTGTTCTGTCATTACCAGGATGCATTGATTCTTGCTGAGTGTCACCGGAAAAAGATCCGTGACGTCAACGGACCACACCTCGCCGCTTCCTGGGACAGCAACAGGTTCCATGAGATGGATTGCCCCTGTCGTGTCCTCTTCCATTGTTTCGCATCGCTTACTGGACATCACATAATCCATCACCTCACTTCTCACCCCGGGCCAATGAGCCATCTGCCAAAGTACATGCCATCCCATGGCATTCGACGATAAGCCTCTGTCTGAGGACGCTAAGTATCACGGGTGGCACAACATCCGAATCAGTGACGTTCGATTAAAATTACGCCAGCTTCATTCGGACTCACCGAGTCAAAGGGACTCTGGAACGTTTCCAATTCCTTGTACATCTCTTCGTTGTCAATTCTCCTTCCACCTAACAACGCGGTTCCAAGCTTTTCTAAAACAGGATCCTGACGTTGGTGTTGCACAAACCTCCCGGGATCCAGTCCGACGACGAGGCTATTGGCTCCAATCGGGATCCTGGGGTCCTCATTTTCAGCCTCTGATCTTGACAGCCGATCGGCTAAGTAGTTCTCCTTCCCTGGCACGTGCTGCATTGTGATGTTGTACGCTTGCATTTGTGTTCCCAGCAAGCGACCTTTTATCCAGGATATCTCGTGGTCTTCTTCGACTCCTGGGGGTGGGGATCGGGTTCAACATGAGATCTTAACCCAAGCAGATAAGACCTCTATTTATCCAGAGCCCAGACGATCGCTAAACAAACTTCGATGGTCGAGTATTTGTTTTCAGAGTTAGTCAGGACACGACTGGCACATTCGATAACTCCTTTCCTCTGCTTTAGGTCTGCGCAAATACCGCGATCACTAGCGTCCGTTGCAACAGTGAATATCCCTCCAAATCTGGGCAGTTTGATGGCCAGTTGCTGGTCCTACATCCGCGTTTTGACACACTCAAAAGCTTCCCTGGTCCATTCAAATTTCCGATTTTGCCCGATCATTTCGTACAGTCGCATCGATCGCGATGAAATCCTCAACAACCAGCTGTAGTATGTCGCTCGTCCAAGAAACTGCCGTGGAGACCGCTTTGAGTTGAGAACAGCACAATCATTCATCTTTGCCAATTTTTTTGGCAATAGGCTAACTTCACCGTGACCGAATTTATGATCAGCGGTGTCACCGCACTTCGCGCGAGCTGCGAGTTGACCTCATTTATCCACAGACCAGCCTGCGGAATCCGTTTAGTACGGCCTTCAAGTGAACTGCTAGCTCTGATTCCGAATTGCTGTACACAACGATATCGTCTCCGTGCACAGCAACACTCTGGAATCCCTTCGGCAAGCAGTGCATCAGGCGGCGGAATGTGAATTGTGCCCTAGACAAACCGAACGGCGTTCGTCAAAAATGATAGTGGGTGGCTCCAAACGTAAGCGCCGTTTTCTCTCGGTCCTCCGCTTTGCTAGGAAGTTGCCAGTTTCGGAATGCAAGTCGAACACAGCAAAATATCGGGAGTGCCGGGGGCTAAAGCAAATCTCCTCAATCGATAGCACAGCTACAACCTGATTTACGGTCAATTCATCTAAGTGCCGGAACTCCACCCAGAACCTGTATTTTCTGTTCGCCTTCCATACAAGCACAACCGGGGTGTTGTACGCGCTATTGACTTCTTCGATTATGCCATTCTTTAACACCTCTTCAATCTGTTTATGGGCGTCCTGCAGCAGATCGAGCAGCAACGGTCGGGAGGCCGTAAGGTGGAAAGCGTTCTGACGACAGAGTAATTTCGTGTTCAATCCATGCACAGAATCCAAACGGGTCCACATCACCCGTGAACAGTTTTGAATATTCCTTGACCACGGGACGTATTGACGGTACGGTAAAAGACGGAAGCTTTCGTATACGCAGCTCACTCACGGCAGCGCTTGGATAACCGTCAAGCTTGATTGCGTCATATCTTGTCACCAGCTTTCCCTGCTTTAGCTTAATCACCGAATCTGTGTCCTTGAGAAAATCTGCTCGCAATATTGTCCGTTCTATGTATGGGCTGATCAAGAACGCATGCTGTACAAGCGTGTCGCCTGGGCGTATCGTGTGCGTTGACAATCCATGAATCTTTATTCGATATCCACCCACTGCTCTCATGGCTAGCGCGCACGGGCTGCCTTCAGCTCGGTTCGTTCTCCGCTTCCCGTCTATCTAGATCATGGACCGTATGGTGGATTGTGTCAGTGCGCTAATCTCGACCTACCCAGGAAAAGAAGAGTTGCAGGTGATTGACTACGGGGACACTGATTATTCCAGTGGCCAGAGGTGTCACACATGTGAGCACCGACTGGTTCGAGCGTGCCCCGCGATTCCGACTCCATGTTGTTGCGCGAGTTAGTCTATTCTGGTCTGCATTTCCTCAACTGGTGAACAATCCCTCTCACCCTGCGACTCCAATGAGACCACTGGTGCTCCGGGCAGTTATCGTGCCACGCGCACTAGCTCCTCCACACTCAACTGGCCAGTTGCCCGTGCCAACCGCAATTGGGCACCAGACGCCGGCCGCACATCTTATACGAACTGTTCGGAAAGCGACTGGTAGCGCGACACCACGTCCATTCCTGGCAAAGCGCGATCCAACGACTGGTGTATGTCGGCAAAGAACACGGCCGGGTCAGATTTGAGTGCCATCCTGGCTGTCGTGAACCGCCTCATGGCCTCCAGGCGGTCGGCCGGCGTGTCGACCTCCTTTGTAAGGCTTCCTTCGCGGTGGCCCAGTCCAACTTCCAGGTATCGCATCCAGGGCCGCCTTCGTCCGGCCCCTGAGGAGAATCTTCAGCGTCGTAAAACTACTCCGGTCGGTCTCCAGTCCGGTGGCATTCTCGGCCTCCTCAGATTCCTCCAGGAAGATCCGAACATCACCATCCTAAAAGGGTTGTGGCCACGGAATCTTTCTCCATATCCTGGTCACGTCAACAACTAAAAGGAAGAAGGCCTTCCCTGCGGAGTAATTTATTACATAATGCCAACTGACCAGTTACGGACTATTGGACAGAAAAGCAAACCTGTCATATGCATGTTGATTAGAAAAACCCAAACAGGCATTTTCACTTAACGGCGTCTTGTTGAACGTCTTTGGGCAACCGGACGCGCCGTAAGATGGAATTCCTATTTTAGACCCAGCACATCTTGTGATTTTCTTGCTGGTCACCTGGCTTACCCTGGTGTGCTCAATCATTCGTTGACACATCGGTCAGGATTGAACCATATTTCAGTGTTTACTCGGTGGATGTAGGTCGAACGTAGTTCGCACTTGCAACCCAGTTCCGCAAATGAACAAATAACTAAATGTTCACGAACTCCTTGGAGGAACCGTACTCACTATAAGCTCTTTTCTGCGGAAACTCATAACTTGTACGTAGGCCACTTTGGACACGCCCAACCAAGGACTCAGATTAATGAAGAACGACAATACTGCTCAGCCTGACACTTAGTTTACAGGCGTTTAGCTGTCATTAGCATAGGAAGCATATCACCGCGGAAGGTCGATACCTACTGAAAACTTTTTGACAGATCAGCAACCAGATGATCAATAACTTGTAAAGTCACCCGAGTTGGCACCGTCTCGGCATAGTTTCTGTGCTTGTACCGGTCAAACAAAACGCATTTCACAGGTGCTTGTATCGACATGTGCGCCCTGTCCGATTGCTTTAAAAAAGCCACAATTTGCGCAGGGTAATTCACTTAAGTTTATCTGACCTACCCTCACAGCGCTACAGTTGAAGATAATCTGCTGAAATTCAAATTGACAAAATACCAGTTCTAACACTGGGAACATGAAAATAATAATAATAATAATAGTAACAATAATCGTAATATTCCACAGCTGGAGAACTGTTTTGGTATGCAGCCGCCATATTGCCCGAGGGTAGCACAAGAGTTGAGCAATCGCTGGGTAGTCGAAGCCTGGACAGGACTAGTCGAGTTACCGAGGCCGGATTCGAAACACGGTCGGTAATTTTGAGCCTTAACCAACCCTAAGTCAAAACGAACTTCCGAAGGCAGCTTTCTACGGTGAGGCTGAAAGCTAATCTTGGTCCTCGAGAGAGATTGGGAACAAGAACGCGAGTGACATCTGTTATCTACCATATCTTGCAGCGTCTCAAACGTGGGTTATTTTCAAAGAAGACTTGTAAAAATCTGTGAATGTTGCGAGAGGTTTTATCGCTACGAATGAATACAGTCAATGTTTATCACTTTACACAATTTCTTCTATGTTCAAACCACAGTGTATTGAAATCTTGGATGTGCATCTAAGGGTCCGTCGCGGTTACTGCTCACCCAGATGTTGATAATTTATTGGTATTTATTCGTCCATTTTTTGCCACCTTTCTGGATGAGACTGCAAGTATTTACGACACAGCCTTGATTCTGTAAATGGATTTATCCTTCTGAGAATTTGATAAGAGCCTGAGATTGTTGCGCGGGTCATCAAAACATCAACTGAATCATTGTAAGCTAAATACACTGCCTGAGTAGGTGAAAAAGTGGATCAATTTGAGTAATCAGTTCAGCATGTCATCTGGTTTTCGAAACTTTCCTTTACTTCATCGGTGACTGAAGCCAGATAAGTTATCGCGAAGCTCTGTATGTGCTAATTGTTTTCATGTGGCACTGGTTGGTTATCGGCGCTCCCGTTATCGCTTTTTGGGCAGCTATTTCCGGAAAACACCACGTTGCAACCTAGCAACATAAGATTACTTGTGACATCACACTGTCTTTCGTACATCAGACTCCCCTCAAATTAACGTGAGCTTTGTATCAATTGATTTCATCATTTGTCTCCTGCCCCATATATTATACAGTCGTTCGGCAGGGAAACGGTGGACAATTTCAGTGACTTGATGGACTTTGGTGATGACGTGAATTAGGAACATTTGTGACTATGGACAAGGTTTACTTGGTGAGATGTCACGTTCCAACCAAGGTCCACATTTGTGTTACCAGTGAAAAAACGCGAAAAGATGATCGTTGCATCACTCCCTCATCCGCGTAAAAGATGCAAGATTGAAAAGTCTATATTTTGGAACCATACTCATTCAATCGATAATTTAATCATTTGTTTACTTCTCAGAACATACTGCATTCCACACTGAGATGGTATGAAACAGCATGAAAGTGAACACTTTCCAACACAAGTGAGATCTTATACGTTTCAGAAGGGCTTGGTAAACAATCCGTAGATTTTATTTGGGCTACGTTTTGCTTCTGACACAAAAGCTTCATCGGGCCAAGTGAGCTGGTCGCCAAATTGGCTGGGATATAAGACAGACGGGGAGCTAATCACTGAGCCCCATCCATGTCGTCACACTAAGTCAGTGTTGAGTGTGAAGTAAGGCTCTTGTCGGTTGGTGTGGTTGTCAAAATCTTACTTTGGTGGATCAAAGGAGTTTCAAATAAGTTCTGATCGGGTTTGGTTCGTTAATCTCCAACTTCAGGGTAATGCTTCACCCCGGTTGCCACTGGTGCATTTTTCTTGGTCTTTGTGGGGTTGAGTGCCCCGCCAATTTTCTTTGAACGGGTGGGCTGAGGTCAGGTGGAAGTCAAACGATGACTACTATTCCATCTGATGATCGAACACCAACACGTATCAGCTCGACTGTTCCAAAACCGTTCTCCCCAAGCTTGCCAGCTCCACGTCTTTTATTCTGCTAACACTGGGATGCCTGGCGATTTCTACCACCTCGGTTACCTGTCCATGTGAGGTGGACCGTGATCCTTGCCTCAACATTTCTAAATCTATTTTGTGTCCCGTATCCAGTGGGTGTTCCGCAATTGCTGAGTCCTCCACTAACGCATGATATTCATCTGCATTTCCTGGCGGCGGGTTTATTTTTATACTATGCTCACCGATTCTGTTGTGTAGTTTCGTGGCCGTCTGTCTCATATAGACCTTAGTGAAGTTGATAAACCTAATTTTGTAGACGAAGTTTCTGACAGAGTTTGTCCGGAAGCAATGCTTTTACTGCAGGATTTGCCTCCCTCAGAAGCTACACTTATGTTAGCCGTGTTTAGAATTCCTAGAATGACCTCGGATGATTCTTGTTTAAATGGAATAACAGCAGTCCCGATCTTTTCTAAGTTGGGTTTCTCTACCGGTACCGACACCCTTCAAGTTACTACCTTGAAGTTTGTACTTTGCTTCAGTTTTGGCCCCTGTCCGATCAGCTTCCTCTGTGAACAGGACCCTTACATGCTCAAACGTTGATGGAGAAATGTTAGCGAATACCGATTTCGGATGGGTAGACAAGTAGTTGAAGAATGTCCCAGTGTCGTTGGCTTCTTTTAATTTTTCCCCGGCTTTATTTGTCATGCAGTCTCAAAAGACCAGTGCATATTAAGTTAACCCCATATCCATACTAACTTGGATCTGTGAGCGCAGTTCATTCAAATAATGGTAAAACTCACTAAACGTTTCTCATTTCATCACGGCGAATGTGTCATCTACATACGACCAGAATATCTTAGGTGGGTATGAGAATCCGGCCAAAGCTCTGTGTTCAAATTATTCCGCAAATATATTTGCCTAAAACCGGGAGTATTGGAGATTTCATTGCTGAAATTCGTACTTGAGTATATATTACTGAGTCACAAAACGAAGCAGGTTAGTTCCAGGCATGCATTCATGCCTTTCACTATGTCACCCACCGTATGCTGTGTCCGTTCGCTAATAACTGTCACTTGGCTATTTCTAAAGAGTTCCCCTTTGTCACATATGTACATGCCCAATTCTCATCGAAACATACAAGGATGTCCTCTGATTAGCAGTTAGCAATAGATTTTCCGGTGAGTAGATTTAAATTACCGGCCAAGACTCTGGCCAGTTCATACGGCGGAGAGCCTATTCCATCTACTTTCCGTCTAACTGGAACATTTGGTTTATGGATATGTGGAAGGCCATAAAGTCGGAATGAGCTCAACCGCTAGGTCCAACCACCCACCGGAGGAAGACTCGATGACGGATGTGTAAACTGGCAGTAAATTGCGACATTTTCATCCTAGTTGCAGCAACCCAGCATCTATAATTACCTACAAATTTCCAAAGTCGGAGGAAGTCTTTTGTTACCAGGTGGTATCTGGTTGGTTCCAAGCGCAACGCATTACGTGTTACTTGGTTACTGCAACGGAATTAAATGGCCCTTTTGTGACAGCGGTTCACATTCATTAACTCTATCACAGGAAGGGATTTCGGGCGGCTTTTCAAATGTCAATCACACGTGTAAAACCGAAGTTCCGATCGAAAGTAAGCATTTGATGGGACCGGACCCATGCATTATGCGAGTACATATCGTCGATCGATTATCTAGGTAGAATTCGCCGAAATCCCGTTCGCTGTGATCTTATCGCAATCGGTCTATTGTGTGACATAATCAAAGTTGTTCCATGCAGGCTATCCGATGTAATCTGGTTATAAGATGAACAATCAATGAAATACCTGATGAGCGTTTCTCCTCAGATATGGCGTTTAAATTGCTCGCCGTTACGGAANCAACAATACTAGGGAAAGATTCAACCCCCAGGTTTTGGAAGTGCTCATCGCAACCCACTCGGGAATAGAGCGGTAATCCAATGTTTCATTATGTAAAAGCGGTTGGGAGCATTGCTTTTGCAGTGGCAAAACATGAAACACTAGTAACAGCGGCCCGTTCGAGCGTGCCTCTACATCTCCGTCTTTATGGGTGCAAGCTGTTTGTCAAGATAGTTTACATTGCTCTTCAGGTCATCCATTGTTGAATCACCTCTGTTCTCCTGCGACTGCCATGTGGCTAGTGTCGCCTCATCGGATTACCGTACCAGATGCACCAGGTGTTCCACAATCAACTGCCAATCGCAATTGGGCACTGAGCACCGACTGCGTCTCTTTAATGAACTGGTCAGACAACAACTGGTTGCGCGACACTGCGTCCAGTCCCGGCAAGGCCCAATTCAGCGACTGATGCAGGCTGGCGAAGAACACAGTCGGGTCACACCAGAGTCCCATACTGGCCGCGCCGAACCACCTCATGGCCTCTAAGTGTATCTTGGTACATTTTCCGCATTCCCCAAGTTTCCGAGGAAGCATTATCCCAGATATGGCTACAGGCTCCACTCGGGTCGTCCCAGCAGTTAGACACTGGAGATATCACCGATTCTTTCTCTGGTGGTTTGTCCGTTAGCGGTGCATCAAAATACGGATGGTTTCCCTGGAAAGCCGAAGTACATGCAAAGGTGACTGAGATAATGAAATGATAAAGGAGAACAAGTACCGGACAGCTTCTTAGTGATACAGACGCGCTTGACACTTGTAATTCTTGAACCGGCCAACGGACTTATTCCACCACGACATCCATCGCAAAGGAGGAGAGCGGAAAAACTCAATTGAAGAAGATTACAAGGATGCAAATAGACAACAAATCCAAACTTTGAAGGAATTTTCGTGCCCCAGATTCGTCAATGCGTCACTTCACAAATCGTAGCTGGAATTTGGTGGTTCAAAAATTTGGGAAATGTGAATCTTATGGACGAGAACATTCCAGATATTCATGCCCTCACACACGGGCGAAGTGTTTTATCTGAGGTGAGACGGGGAAACATTCAACTCGTCCCAAAGTCCAAAAAGTATGCCACAAAACTTCCAATCCAAATACTGGCGTGAAAGCATTACGGAACACATCTCTACCCTTTCTCTATATATTTTATCCCGAAATTCGTCACGTCTTTAAAACTGCCTCTTGTCAAGAACATGATTCTCTTGTTGACACAAAGCTATGGGTCTATTATTCCACGGTCATTCTGTATCCACGGTCACTGCATTCTACCCCATTGTCGTGATAGTGCCTACATATGTTGACGTTCGTGTTATCACTGTACCTGATGTACCACTAGTTGGTAGTTGCACGATTCCTGTATGACTGCCTCACAGTATCCCTATCGATTGTGATTTTCTTGTCTCAACCGCGGGACCGTCAATCATCGGATTCAAATTTCTGCGCATAGTGCGAACTAGTATCACCTTACTGACCTCTGTGAATGAGAACAAACTCAAACAACTGATTTCTAATTGTTCTTTGGCTACAGGTGGCATGCAAATAGCCAAGGTGAAACTGGAAGTCGCAGGAGATCCGATATTTCTTCAGAGAGAAATTATTTCATTTGGCTTAGAGAAACCTGATGGTCAAGCATAAAATTGAGTGTGTGGGAAAGGAATACTGACTCCTGTCGAATCATCGAATAGGCCACCTCCGATACTTACACCAATGAAGAATGATGGTTTTACTTCGTGTCTTTGTGGAGACTACCAAATAACGCTAAAATCGCGGCTAATATAACGTACATGCACCAAGGAATGGTCCGAAGATGTTCTGTGTCGTTTAGCAGGTTCGAGTATATGTTCTCAAAAATCGATCTGAAGAATACCTATCTTCAAACACCATTGCACGAAGTCTCCAGTATTCTTAGCGTGATCAGCACACTTTTCGGTTTATTCAGATACAATTTTCTTTTTCTTTGGTCTGAATGTCTCACCAGCTGTATTTCAGCAAGTGATGAATACTATTACAAAAGATTTGGAGGGTGCTGAGACATATCAAGATAGTGTCATGGTGCATGCTGCTGACAAAGCTACTCATGATATGCGTCTGTCCTCTTTACTAAAGCGATTTTCTGAGTTCTATTAACCATTTATCCTGATACATGCACCTTTACAATTCTATCCTTTGCATGTCTTGGTTACATTGAGGATTGTGGCGGTTTTAAAACCGATGCAAACCGTACATATCCCCTAGTAAATGTGCCATCACCAACCTATCTACAAGAACTGCTCTCAGTTCATCGGAGCACTTCAGCATTACTCCCGATTTATTCCTAATTTCGGCAATCATGTAAGTTGCTTGGTTGATGTCGTATCTTACAGTCAAGAATTTTGGTCCTACAACAATGAAAAGACGTTGCGTATACCATTTCTTCAGCTTCAAACGTCAGCCGTTTTGAAACCATTTTCCATCAAACAGCACTCAACCTTTATTACTGGTGCTTCTCCCACTGGAAGAGGAGCAATCCTTAAACAGTGTGGTAGACCAGTGCTCTGCATTTCTCGATGACTCTCAGAAGCCGAATGAGAGTATTCTCAGACACAACAAGAAGCATTTGCGCTACAATGGGCTGTCAAACGGCTTAATAACTATCTTTTCGGATCAAACTTTATTACTGTTACTGATCGTGATGGTTTGAATTTCCTGTATCATCCTACAAAATGCCTAGCTGAAACATCTGCCGTCATGGTGCAACGTTGGGTTGTTGCACTGAGTTCGTCCACCTACACAATTGTTCATCGTAGTGTAAAAATGATTCCTGATGCAGAATTCTTTTCAAGAATTCTGTCATGCGACTCCAAGTTTCGACTTCACACAACAAGCATTGAGGAAATTATTTGGCCATAAATGTGCCCCATGCGTTTTCGTCGCTGACTATAGCACACGCCTGACTACAGAATCCTTCGAGGAATGCTTGTAAGTTCTTGGATGTCGGCATCTATTTACTGCTCCACGACGTCCCCAGTCGAATGGGCCTGGTGAGGTTTTTTGCCTAACACTGTGGCCTGCCATTACTTTATTTTCTCCTATTTTTCCCACTTTTTTGTGGGATTAGATCGTGGAATTGATAACTTACTAATGTAATACAGGAAGAGTCATGTGCTAATATTTAAATCTTGCTCGTTGCGTACAAGCCTTGGCTGAACCAAAACGGATGACGTTACAATTTTCAGGGGTAGCGATTTACGACTAACTGGCAAACGTATGGTCATCATTCTTGATTTGGATGATCCCTCTTGCCACCGGAGACACATTGACCAAGTTGAGATCAATACCACAGGTCAGTATGTTAACGGCGCCTATGGTGTTTTAAATACTAATGGGCCCTTTGTAGCCGATCTTATGGTGTCCGAAGAAAACTTTATATTTGAAGAGCACACCATCTGCAAAGAACTTGAAGTTTCCATTTATTATTCTAGATGCCGTACATTTACGCCAATTGGGATACAAATGTGTTACTTGTTACGCTGTGCTGTATTTTGGATTTCAAGTTTGTCTGGTTATATTGATATACGTGCGGAACTTAATTCTCACCCCCTTCATAGACAAGCTCCCGTTACTTTTGTGCCGAGTTTCGAACCCTTGAAGCAGGTATCAAGTTTCTTTATACTAAAGTTCTTACATTTCTCCCGTCCCGATGATCTATGCAACTTTAACTTATTTCCCACTACTTTCGCTGAACGCCTCCTGATCCTATTGATATTCTGCCAAATTCGTTCCGTAAACTTGCTTGAGAATTTCCTCCAATTAGGTCTCATGTGCTCCGTTTGTTCACCTCCTCTCGGTTACATGAGTACATGCCATATGTGTGACCATCCGTCTCGGGCCGCGGTGGTTTCTCTTGATGTCCACAAGAACTTCTGTGGCACGATGCTCTGAGCGTCAAGCCATAAATTCATATTTATCCTGACTTGGTCGATCAGGAGCGGCTCTGGGAGCCGCTCTATGTGAGCATTTCAGTTGTCACCTCAGATACTTTTCAGTCGCCGATTTGTTACTGATCTTTGTCAATGAATTTATGTGTTTCTGATCAAAACTGACACAACCATCCACGACATCCAGGCAATGGTGACGTATTTACTTTTACATCATCGGTTTTATCTCCAGCTCTCTAGAGACAAAAATCTCACTCCTGATAGTTGTTCTATTGTTTTAGTTGCAAAGATGAAACCTTGGCAGGGCGGGGGGCTGCACCGCGGTGCGTGATTCGCTTCTGTCGTTTTCGTAGCACAACCACTCGGGGCTCAATCTAATGTCTCCTTTTGTGGAAAGCGGAAGACATAATTTACGTTAGTCAGCCTACAGCCAGGGGAAGGATTCACCCGTTAAGACTCAGTTAATGTGCAAATGAGAGTATTCGTATCTATCGCGAAGTTCCGGTTACTGAGAGAAACTCTAGGATGGTCGAAACATACAGAAACCCTAAGACTCCACCAAAATCTGAACAGGAAAATCGGCAACAATCCAGGCCAGTCAATCGTTCGATGAACCCAGCAAAAGCCGATGAGCGTTCACGCACGCCACAACAGCACGAACAAATGTGATTTGCGTTCAGGAATTCCATGGAGGCACGATCAGACTGCATGCATCAATGCCAGAAAAGCCCCTCAAATAGCACGAGGCCGTTGTAACTTTTGCACTGGGGCACAAACGCTTATCGGGGAGTTCCTCCTGGCACCTGGCACATGAGTGGCAAAGGCCGATTAATATAATGGCATTTACCGGACATTTGCCCAAAAAACGTGATACGGTTGAAGAGTTCCACCCGTTGGTTGCGAAAACCTGCTTTAATCGGTCGTGAAATTGTGTGCGTAACCACAGTAAACTGATTGATGTGTTAGTTGGGGTATTGGCTTGATACCAGCCTCTGATGTTTTGAATGCCGTAGGGTGCCAGTGGATTGCCCAGATGAAACACATTTCTTACGTTAGAATGAAACGGAACAACTGCTGGTCTCATAAAGTCGCAACACGAAAGTTAACGGGACGGGGAATCCATGCTTCTTGGCTAGCCTACTGCCAATTCCTTCATGGGTTACCATTTAGCGAATGACGTCGAATGCCGTACTGGTGTTATGTAGTGGTCTGCCTCCACCCAGCTCCATACATCATCTAATTCAATGTAAAGTAGGATTGTTTGTATACTGTAGTCCACACTTCATTTCCTATCTAATGTAACCCAGGAAGGTGAGACCTGTAGTGAGATGCTGAAGGTTTTTCAGCATTCGTATGGGTATTGGGTCGTTTCAAGAATAGTTGTACAGATTTTGTGGTGTAACAACCCTGCGACCAAACGTTCCTTTTTGTCGCACGGCGTTTTATTGGTCATTTGCTAAGCGTCTATTCTTTATCATCTGATAATCGGTTTCCCCGGTACTGCGCATCCGTTGTATCCAAAACTTCTTTCGAGTAACTGCATAATGATTCCGGACGAGATACCTGTGGCTTGGAGTCGGCCCCGTACCGTACCGCGCCTGAACATCGACCAGTTGGTGATTCCGATACAACAGCAACACGCTGACAGTGAGGTAAGGGAACAACTGCCAAAACATATAATTTCAAAAGACTCCTTACCAATCAGATTGATAGACAAAATGAGGCCTTCCGATCGACCTCATCTAAATATCCGATGAAGTTTTAAAGAGCTGTATGGGAACATACTCACATTCGATGGGGCTAAGTTTGATGATGCGTCTCTAGCATGGTTCGAGTGTTCAGGAGAAAGATTGAAATTTGGGCAGTGTGATTGAGTCGACAAACGACACAAAAACTGTTCTACCTGTGTTGACCGACTGGCCTGCTTTGGCTCCTCCTGTGCACCTATCGTTGGCTGGTAGGTGAGATATGTGGAGGCGTCTTGATGAGTCCACAAGGCGTGATAATCCCGATGGTTTTATCTAAATGCTTTTGGTTTTTACAGAACGATTTTTGGATGGCTAGCTTGATGGAAAAAACAAAACCCATGATTCGCGACGATGGCGAAACATGATACGGAACAGCTGCAATCCTTCTGGTATTGACAATATTAGGCAACAGTGTGGGTGTTCATTAGGAACAGACGCTGTGGACAGATTCGATGAGGGTTTCTGCCTCGTATCCGGCTTTGCACAGCTCCATTAAATGAGTTGTAAGCTGAGCCACTTCGGGGATCTGAAGACAGATATATAACAGAATCTCAGCTAGGAAAACCGAAGGTTCACAAGGCATAGGAATGACTGAGGCACCTACATGTCGGGAACGGTTTTGTAATACTGACTAAGAATGCTTTCAAACGAACAGGAAGGTGTGTTCATACAAGATTCATCCTAACGTCCATCAACAAAAAAATTCAGCATTCCCAAGAAAGTGGCCATTATGCTAAACGTGGGGTGGGATTATCAGTGAATGTCCACTGGATATTGGGTTCGCCAGTTAAACTGGTATTTTTGAGAGGGTGAGTAATCATCGGGATATCTGAATTCTGGACATTCTGATATAAACTCGAACGATGCTAGCAAAGAATACGCGAAATTTTTCAGCTATGTAGCAGATGAGTGAAAATGTGTGAACTCTACAAAACAAAATGAGTAGTGAAACTATGACCGGTTTGGTCGGTCTTGAGGCTCAGCGGGTAAACGCAGTCCCGAGTTTCCATCAGTTTTATGTCCTACTTGAACCCGACAGGTTTTGACAAACGCTTCGCTCGTAAACAAAGTTGGTTTCGAAAGGGGACACAAGTGAACCGTCAGTGATGGTTTGCTTCCATTGAATGATCACCTAAATCACATTGACGATGGGGTCTCGGGAATTGCGCCTACCCGATGAGCCCGAAGAAAGGCAAAACTGATCGTCAACTGTCTAGAACGTTTCACCAACCATATGAGTATTCCAGTTTATGTACATTATCCTGCTGCGCCAATAGTGAGGTATTTGAAATGGTAACGAACGTCCATGTTAGGATAGGATATTGGTCGCAACGACTGTCAATCGTGATTGTGAGGGAAGAGAAACTGGCCGAGACTGTTTTAGGAATTTTGAAATCAGTCAGGCAACATGGTTTGTTGATAATCCACCGAAGTTATATAAGTTGGTCATCCGCACTGGGAAGTGTCTGGGTTCTTTTCGGTTGACTATCCTCCGCCATTAGATCAAATCGTATGAAAACAGACGAACCAGTGGAAAGCCTGAGCTTTTCTTTGTACTTCTTCTGTACAGATTGGTTTTCTGGGTTCCAAAAATATTGCACGATTCTTGGAATCAACAATGGCATGGTATGCATTTCGGACAGGTGTAACACTGATGAGGTGTTTTCGCGGGTTTGTTCTTGATCAATTCCGAATAGTGAAAATACTTGCAGAATTTTTCGTCTGCGGAAAACGTGTGGCAGAGCACACACACACCCTCCGGTAGTTCGGAGGATCGAACACTAATGGGTCCTAAGGCTCAATAGCTGGGCTTCCGCGGCCTTTCAATCAAAATACTTGCAGGTGGAATCGAAACAGTTTTGCAAATACAAATGGCTGGTCTGGTTGATCAAAAAAACGGGACATGTACCATCCTATACAGAATAACCAAAGGTTAAGTCAACAAGAATTTGAAAGTGGTTCCAAAACATTGAAACCACGATGCACGTTCAAAGTAGGACAGAGGTATTTATGTGAATTGACACGATCTCTTTAATCACGGATACCATCTTAGGTTTGTCTTTCTAGAGTTTTATGGTGGAATCGAAACAGTTTTGCAAATACAAATGGCTGGTCTGGTTGATCAAAAAAACGGGACATGTACCATCCTATACAGAATAACCAAAGGTTAAGTCAACAAGAATTTGAAAGTGGTTCCAAAACATTGAAACCACGATACACATTCAAGGTAAGACAGAGGTATTCATGTGAACTGACACGATCTCTTTACTCACGGATACCACCTTAGGCTTGTCTTTCTAGAATTTTACTGCACCAATTGTCCTAGCTTCCTGTCGGATGGACATCGATTTGTTCGGTGAATTTTCCTCGAAATTGTGCGTATTTGAGCAACGAACCCCTCGAAATTGTGCGTTTCTGAGCAACGAACATAACGATTCCAGGCAGATTTGCTTGGCAGATCATGCTTCACTATGTTCCTTGGCAGTGTTGAACACAGAGACCCTGATGAACGAGGAAACCCCTCGTCACGACAGTCTTGTGTCACTTCCAATATCAATCCATCAAATTTTCGTGTTGGTTGTGTTATGCTGGTTAGAACTCAGTTCTCAATGGGTACCAACTGAAATAAACAAGGCTAATCTAAAGTAAAATTAAACTGAACTGAACTGAACTGCGAGCACCACATTCGACCCGAAAATTCATTTGCTGAAAGTTTAACTAAGAGTAATTTTGAGACTGAGGCTCGCCTTACGTGACGCCGTGGGTGAATGCATTGGCTAGTAATGTATGCGTATTTTTGCTCAACCTTGTTTCCGTGCATCACGAGGTCAACTTGCCTGCTGAATTGTGAAGCAGTGCGTCCGGAATTGATCGAATGCTGCCTTGAAACACATGAGCTCATCCCTCTTGGACAAGTCCTTTAGCGTTGGCTTATGGTGGGTTGTCACTTCCATGACGATGTCACGAAATGTCTCCTTGACGATGTGGCCAAGCTGAGAGAAGCGGGAAGAATAGTTGCGGGAGGTTGTAGATAGACTATAAAAGATTTGTCGCACATCTAAACGAATCACGTTGGAATTTTGGGTGGCTTCAATAAACGGCCGATAAAATATTGGACTGATGAGGTTTACCTGCTTCCATGCATCCTCAGTACCCATTTCCCAACACACAAATACACTGTAACCTAAAATAATCTCTTATCTTGCATTCAGTACCTTTATTGAGATCAACTTGATCAGAAAAGAAAGCTACAAACCTGAAGTACCCGCTGCAGCTTTCGCCAAGCGGTTTCATGTTCTTCCTCGGTTGCGGCATCCATCAAGCGTCGAGACTTGGAAAACAAATGCCCCTGGCCAGAGGGCCTTCTATCTACAGCAATCGGCTGGAATCAACAAAGCAAATTAGCCACAATTATTGTTAGCATGAGCTCTGTTAATGCTGATTGAAAGGACTGACTTCCTAGACTACTCACTATTGAGAAGAAACTACATAAAATCACTCGGTTGCAAGGGTAACGCAAAGTACTGACGAAGTTCATCCTCCTGTAAGTCAGTTTGGAGTACGTAGAACATCACTAAACTTTTCATGGATTTCGCTGGATATCTGAAACGGGGCCTTCCATCTCATGTTTAATTTTATGCCGTGAGCACATCCAACCAAACTCATTGATGAATCAACGATCCCGTTGCAGAATCAGGTAGCACCTTGAGTTTAGCAGGTGATTATTTCTGTGCTCTTTCCATGGTCAGTGGTAAATTCCATGTTCCGTCGGAGGATGTAACATAAAATTGACAAATAATTGCAGTCGGTGAAACGCTTGTTAGTTGGACTGATAGGTTTTCAAAATCGGCTTGATTATCACTGACCATGCTACAGGAAATCACCAGACGTTCAATGTGCCTGATCTACGATTCGCTCGCTCCGCTGCGTTTATGTAGATTGGTGGCTATTAACCTAAATACGTACCCATTATACATCTGTCTGTCTGTCTGTCTGTCTGTCTGTCTGTCTGTCTGTCTGTCTGTCTGTCTGTCTGTCTGTCTGTCTGTCTGGCTGTCTGGTTGTCTGTCTGTCTGTCTGTCTGCCTGTCTGTCTGTCTGTCTGTCTGTCTGTCTGTCTGTCTG